>NC_138906.1:147180201-147277048 GCF_965231255.1 Vanellus vanellus
CCCCAACCAACCAAGTTCGCCCGCGTCCCGGCAACACCGCTGCCGGCCCCAGCAGCGCCCGGGCAGGGAAAATGGATGCGGGGCCGGGTGTGTGTGTGGGGGTGAGAAGGAGGAAAGGGGGGGGAGAGGCGGCCGCGCCAAGCCCTGGTGGGGGCGGGGGAGAAACATGGCTCCTCCGGCGGCGGCCGCCCCGGCGCTGCCCTCACGCCGCCTCACCCGCCGCTCCCTCCTCCCCTTCCCTCGCCACTCACCGTCGGCGGGCTGCTGGAAGTTGACATAGGCGTAGCCGAGCGACCGGCGGGTGATCATGTCTCTGCAGACGCGGATGGAGAGGATGGGCCCGGCGGGGCTGAACTTCTCGTAGAGCATGGCCTCCGTCACGTCGGGGTGCAGGTCCCCCACGTAGAGGGAGGCCATGGGGTAGCTGGGGGCGCTGGGGTTCATCCTGCCGCCGTCTCCCGGCGCGGGAGGGCAAGGGGGGGGTGGGGGTGGCGCTGACGAGGCGAGGAGGCCGCGGCGGCCCGGCGGTCCGTGAGGGCAGGGGCCGGCGGTGGCGGCGCGGCGGCGGCGGGGAGGAGGAGTGGGGGATGGTGGTGCCGGCCGACTCCGGAGCTGGATTCGAAACTTAACGGCTGCGGGAGGCGGATGCGCGGCGCCGGGTGGAAGGGGCGGGGGGGGTCTGGCTCACTCCGTGCCGGGCCTGGCGGAGGTGGCGGCGGCGGCTGCTGCTGGCCTCGGCGGGGGTCGGGTTGGCTCTGTGTCTCCTCTCGGCTGCGCCGGGTCCGGGGGCTTCGCTTCACCGGGTTATTTTATATCAAACCGGCCGTTTGCAGAAGGTTGACGGGAGATGGAAGAAGGGAGGATTATTATTATTTTTTTAAGGTTTTTTAGGATTTTTGGATTTTTTTTGGCTTTTTTTATATTTTTAGTAATAAATGGTGCGGCGGGGCCGGGCCGGCGTGTCCGGGTGTCCGGAGCACACGCACTGCGCACACAGCTCCGACGGCGGCCGGGGGACAAGGGGGAGGCCGCCGCCCCGGCCGCGCACTATATATACCCGCCCCGCCCCCACCCGCCCCCACCGCGCCGCACGCCACGCACCGACCGCGCGCACCGCGCAGGCGCCGCCGCAGGGGGGGGCGGGGCCACGCGCGGCGCCGGCGCCCGGCTGGGGTGTGTGTGGGAGGCTCTGGCGCATGCGCCGCGGCCGCCGAAGGGGGGGGGGGGGGAACGGCCGGGGGGGAGCACGCCTGCGCCTAACGACGTCAGCGGGGGCGCTGGGGGCCCGGCGCCAGGGCGCAAGCGCGGAGGTGAGAGCACATGTGCGCGGCGGCGGCGGGTCAAAGGGCGCGTGCGCACACGGGGCGGATCAACGGCGGGCGGGAGGGGTGAGAGGCCGTGCGCGTGCGCTCCGCCCTGCTCCGCCCCGCGCTCGCGCGCCTTGGGCCGCCCAGTGCGGGCGTCAGGCGGCGGCGCCGCTAGTGGTGCGCGCGGGCAAGAAAGGTCGCGTGCCGGCCGGAAAGGGCTGGGCCAGGCCGGCCTGCGCGGCGCATGCGCGAGAGGGCCGTTTCCGGCGGGGCGGGCGTCTGGAGGGGGTGACGGCGGGTGGGGCTTGGGCGGGCTGGGGAGCCTGTTCCATTCCGTTCCCCTCCCGCCCCCCGCGCTCCGTGCCTCTGCCGGGGAGGAG
Source organism: Vanellus vanellus (assembly GCF_965231255.1). Lineage (NCBI taxonomy): Eukaryota > Metazoa > Chordata > Aves > Charadriiformes > Charadriidae > Vanellus > Vanellus vanellus. The sequence goes on from NC_138906.1 coordinate 147,181,889, forward strand.
GGTTCAGTCCTCGGGGCTGCAGTCGTGCTGTGAACGGTTAGCGAGAGCTTTCTCCTGCACGTCCGCGGGCTCGGGCCTCGCTCGGGAGTTTGGGATTTTTTCGTGTTTTTTTTTTTTTGTTTGTTTGGTTTTTTTTGTTGTTGATGTTGTTGTTTTTTTGTTGGTGGTGGTTTTGTTTTTTTGTTTTTTTTTTTTTTTTTTTTTTGTTTGTTTGTTTTTTGTTTTTTTTTTTCACAGATGAGCTGGGCCTTAGATAACGTCACCTCTTGCACCGGTATGCAAGAGGTTTGCGAGCGCAGCTCAGCCAGCTGATGAGGAGCCCAGCGATGCTTTTGACTTGCCCCCCCCTCCCCCGCCCGAGCTGCGCAGGGCAGAGCAGAATAACACCTTTCCGGGATTGTGGATTTTGGTCAAGAAGCAGTAAAAGACTGGAGGAAAACTTGAAGCTGCGTTTCCAGGAGGAGGATTGTCGATAGACTGGCAAAGCTGGTTTTAGCGGGAACAGCATTTAGTTTCTGCTCTGGTTGTTCCTTAAGTTCAGTGTGTTTTGTTGCTGTATTTTGTGCTAAAACATTAAAGTTTTGGTTGTAGATTGAGTAGTATCGGGCATTAGCAGACCATCTTTTTGTAGTTTCAATGTGTATGTAAGGTATCTGCCATTATTCTAGGCAACTGGGGGAGTGTTATAAGGCAATAATGTCCCGTTAGAAGCTTGTCGAATTAATATCATCACTTGTGCTATATAACGAATTTTTCAGAGAGAAGAAGCGATCCTGTGGATTTTAGAAAACCAGCGACAAGCATACTGCTGGTTTATTCTTCGTTAGCTTCTTCAATCCTAAAAAAATGAAGCCTTTCACAAAAGAAGGAAAGTGTTTTCTTATGTCTTAGAATTCTGCGCTTTTTCTATTACCAACTAATTGAATGTGTTTTAGATTCTCACAAAAGAATAGAACCAAATGGAATGTGATTCATTCCTGATAAACAAATTAGTACAAACGTAAGGCAAGGAGGCAGATCTTGGATTTACAAAGTCTTGGAGGTAACAGCTCTGTAATGTAGTTTTTCTTCTGTGTGGTGGTTTTTAATTTTTTTTTTACATCATTTCAACAGAAAGAGGAAGAATTCACTGCATTTTTTATATCTTGTTTTATTTTTTTCTCACCAGCATTTGCCATCTTGGGTTTAAATAGAGCTGTAGGAGGGGAGTATTTGTGGAATTTTGATGTCACATGTGAAGGATTCTGCTTGCATTCAGCAGCTGCTGCAGTTTTACTGCTTCTTGTTGGAGATCACCAAACCCAGGGCAGAACTGACGTCTCCCCATCTGTTTCATGGCAAAGTATGACATCTTCATTCAACCCCCACCCTGCACCGGTGTTTTAAATTGAGATACTGACTTTGTGTTTGCAGCAGCTGACAAATGAATGTGCCCTCTTCTGCTGGCCCTGCTATATAGCAATGGTTACTTCTGTCGGACCAGTAAAGCAAACGGCCAGAGTCAACAGTATCTTGTAGTGGGGTTTGATGTGTTTATAAAAATCATGGTTTAAATTTTAACAGGGAAAAAAAATTTAAAAATCTCTATTTTAAATACTGGTTTATAATGCCCTCCCTAGGATGAACTGTGTACTGTTCCTGCGTTCTTCCTTCCTTACCCGGTTCTGTTCTTCAGCACATTTCCTTTCCTCAGACTGTCCTTTTTCATACTGCTCTTTCTTTTGCACTTCTCTGTCATTGGCACGTGGGCATATTCTTGCATGTTTCATGCCTAGGCGTGTTCTTGCTCTTTCATGTGAGTCAGGTCACTGTTTCTGTCCGTGCTCCTGGGTGATAGCAGTAAAGAGCCTAGAGCATGGTAGGGCATTTCTTCTCTCTGGCACAATTAAAAAAAAAAAAATTAAATTAAAGGTTTGGCTCAACAGAGAGGGACTTTTTGGTGATTTTGCTCTCGGCCTCTTACTAAATGCTATTAGGGCAGTAAAAATGCACTCTTAACCTTAGATGGATAGCCAGCAAAGTTCAAATTATTGTTCAAAAGCACTGGAGCTTTCCAATTAAACTTTTCTAGTGTTTTTTCTTTCAGCAAAATAGTATGCTGCTTGGGTCTTGTCCTCATAGATTGCAATCCTTTTGCTTTGACTTGAAGCAAGAATGTAAGGGTTAGTAAAAGTTTTGCTGTTCTCTCCCTCCACACCCCCATGGGAAGTGTTAAATGGGAAGTGTGGATATCCTTTATAAGAGAAAAAAGCTTTGCAGTAGGACGTTGGTATAGTGAGCTGATTGTGCCCCAAACAATTATTTTGTCCTCCTCCTATAACAAACATATTGAACTTATTTTTCAAGACGTGGCCTAAGTTTCTTAAGGCAACAAGAAAGGATGGTTTTGTGTTTGAGGCAAAAGATTTGCATTAAGCTTTAGATTCTGGTGCCGGCAAATTCTGCTAGTCGTTTAGGATTAAATCTCATAAAGGACTTGGATGCTTGCATGCATCTGCCGATTGTCCACACAGAGCAGAGTGAGGAGCGTCCAGAGTCCTGAGTGAGGTTTTGGGGTCTGGAAGGGATCCTGGCAGGAGACCCCTGGTTGAGTGTTAACTGATATTCTCATCTGGGTCTCTCCAAGATCCATTTTAGCTCTGCTGCTCTCAAGTTCTACATGGTGGACGATAAAAGTTGCTGTAGCACGCTTGTCTCATCAGCTGGCTTATTGCCCAGAACCAGTCTATGACCTGTTGTTGCCGGTGTCACACGTGCATGGCTGGGCCTAGAAGTTCTGTTAAGAAACAGAAACTGCATTTTTTTGGAACCCTAGGCTTAAGATTTAGCTAGAAGATATAACTCTGTATTTCCTTTGTTAGCTTTAGGGAATCTAAGCCAAACAGGAACTGAATGAGGGGTAATAATTCTTCTATTATAAATCTTTGAAGTATTTCACAATCCAGATAAGATGACTTACCTGATGGACACATTGCCTCCTTTCAACTAAATGTTAATAGAACTACCAAGTAGGAAAAAGAGCAAAGTTTTTCACTCACAGCAATGCGTGAATATTTTAGATTATGCAGATATGTATTTTCTAAACATAGGCTCTACCAAAGTTAAGTAAAGATCTTTTGTAACTTAAAGGTCTAAGCAGATACAACATTTTTCTTTTGTGCCAATGGTATTATGATTTATGAATGCAATTTTTTTTTTTATTCTATTCATGGAAATAAGGAAGTTATTGAAATATGTTCAGACTTCCAGTAAATTTCTTCTCTGTTGCCTAGGAAGTATGACTTTGATACATGATGGATTGCACTGTACTGTTGGAAATGATGCAAACGCAGCTTTGTAGTTAGCCACAGGAAGTATTTTTAAATTGTATCTGAAAAGTGCTAATATTGAAGATCAATTTTTTTTTCTTAAATTAAAAAGGCTGATTCTTGATTTTAAAAAAGAAAGTGTTATTGTTCAGGATGTGCATGCTGTGTTTCTGAGTTCAGGAACTGCATGATCTCTTCACATCTCAGCATTTTCCTTTTCTGTTTAGCTACAGAGCTAGTAGTTTAGCCAGTGCTAAAATTGCATTGTGAAAGCTAAAACCTTGATGGTCTGTGTAAAGAGATAAGGAAGAACATGTACCTTTTGAAGGGGAGTGCCGGTTTCTTGAAACTGAGTGCCTAGCTGATAACGCTGTTTGCTTTAGGGAGCCTACTTAGTCCAGATAGGCTTTTCAGTGCGAGATAATCTTTTGAGCAGAGCCAATCCCAAATTCTGAGTAATTTGTTTAATAAAAAATAAAAAGAAGGGGGGAAAAAACCTACACCAAGACCTCAGAGCTCTGTATTTTTAATTTTCTTGGACATAGGTAAAACCAGTTTTGCTTTTTTTATTTTTGGGGCTGTTTTATGAGTATCCTTCACTCGTACGAAGAATTGAATGTCTGTTTGCTTTACTGAACTTGTGAAGAAGTCATTTTGGCAATGAACAGGGAAAGAAGTGTCATTCTCGGGCAGTCACGACATGGGAAAAGTGATAGTTAATTACTTTATAATGTGCCTGAAGCAAATAAAGCAACAGGTTTGTGTGGTGGGATTGTTTTCTCTGGTGCCAAGTGCAGCTGGGGGAATGGGAAGGTACTGAGCTGAGTTTGGTCAGGAATATTGCAGCATTTTTCCCCTCATATCTTCTCAAAAGTGTACTCCATCTCTCCCTCCTCACTCTAGAACTGGTTAAGTATTGAGCCTTGGGAGATGCTATCAGGGTTCAAAAGACATGTGCAGAGGAAGAGGTCCTAGAGTGGGGCCTGGGGCTGGGCGCAGAGCTGCTCTGTCTAGCGGAGAGGGACAGTGCAGTGCAGGAGCAGGGGGAGTGTGTGCCTGGCTGTCACCCGCTGCCTTGCAGGACAGGCTCAGCTGCTCCGCGTCTCCTGCTGGTTCTCATCTCTCACTCCTTCCTTCGCTGGGAGCCAGCCTTGTGCTGCTCCATCCCTGTCCCCTATACAGCCACATCCTCTGCTCTGTTTCCCTGCCCTCTTCTGTCAGATACAGTCCACCCCCCTCACTTGGAAACCACCAAATTAAGGTATTGTGAAAAACAGATTAGTGCTTCTCTCTCCCTCTGCCCTTTACTAGCTAGAATTGGAATTGCCTAACTCTGAGGCTTGCTCCCTTCATCAGTAGCTACAGTATTGCTTTCTTAAGAGCCAAAGTACTTGAAGCAAAAACATTTGAGTATCATGCTGCTGTTCCTGAGTGTCCTCGAAGTGCCACACAGGGACTGGTAAGTGTTGTATACTTGGGGAAACAGAGTTATTGCTGTATTTCTATGCAAACAACTAGGTATGACAGATTATAGGCTGTTAAAGATGCAGAACTGGGCCAGGGGGAGATACAGGAAGGAAGCATGGTAAGTGTCCTAATCCATTCTCTTCTCAAGTGAGAACACTCTGTCATCCCGACTGAGATTTGTCAAGCTTTTTCATAAAAATCCTCTAAGGGTGGCAATTCAGTAATCTCTAAGGCAGTCTATTCCAGGGCCTTACTCCCCTTAAATTGGAAATTATTTTCCTAATGTCTGACCCAAGTTCCTGTTTTTGCAGTTCCTTCTTGTTTTATCCCCAGTGGAAGTGCAGAACATTCTTCATCTGTTTCAGGTGGGCATTGCTAAATTAGCATGTGTACACGATAGTGATTTTTGTGCCAGCATGTGCCAATCTCCCACTCCCTGTTCCCGAGCAAGTTGTTATTGCTCCGCCATGTGCACACCGTGTACTCGATGGGGTGCCAGTCCTTTTGTGTCATGGGGATTTTGTGTGTATATTTTGCAATATACCCTTTGCAAAAGGCTGATGGTAATAGTGTAAGAGTGTGTTGCCTGAGAGAAAACATGCAGCAGTTCATTCATTTGCCAAAAGAACCGGAAGGACCAAATCACAAAGGATGCTCTGGCCAACTTCTCTACGTAAAGTCCTTTAGCTGTTCACTCTGACTTGAGATTGCCTGTATGCAGGAGATACTTCTGTGTTTCTTACTCCATGGATGATGCTTTCTCCTAAACTTTTCGCTCAGGTCTCAGTCCGGGCCCTTTAACCATTTTACCAGACTCCTGGCACCTTTGAATCACTAGCCTGGTGTCTTCTAACCCAGTGCCGAAACCCTGCTGGCTCCGAAATGTCAGCCTGCAGCTCCTTTAGCGCAGCCCTGCAGGCCCTGGCAGCCTGTAACTAATTATCTCAATTCACGTGGTGAGCCAAAGAAAAGCGCGAGGACTGTTTGAAAACAAAGTACAAAGAGGAAAAACAAAAAGCAAAACAAAACTGGAGTAGAATATGATTCACAGACCTGCATGAAACTGAGCCAGGGAGAGGACAGAGAGAGGCAGGGTGGCTGGCAGTGTGGTGGGGCTGGACTAGTCCCTGTGCATGGCCGCAGGGTGCCTCCTGCAGGCTGGTGCTGCTGCGCTGGGGTGGTTCTGCCGCGGCAGTGTGGCATGGGAAGGATGTCTGCCGAGGAAGGAGTGTGCAGGGCATGGAGACACTACTCATGTACAGCATGAGGAGTTGGCTGGTGATGATAAGCCCTTATGGGACTCTCAAAATGAAGGTGATAATTGAATGAGCTCCCATTGAGTCCGTGTTGGCTTGATTGAACTCTTGCTCCTCACCTTGGTCCGTGCCTATCGGTTCCACAATGCTGGACCCACCTCAGAATCTTGCAGATCTGCTTTCCAGGCTTCCCTTTCCCACTGCCAGTGCAATTTCTGTGCTGCCCTCACCTTTCCAGGGTGACTTGAAACCATTACATCAGTTGCAGGAGGGTCTGGGCAAATGTTTTCTGAAGGAGTCAGACACAAGACCTGAGATCTGAGGCAGGAAAAGACCTGTGTATAGCAGGTGCCCAGAGAGAAGGTGCAAACAAGACTGAAAGGCTCTGCATTTGGAGGAAGCTGGTGACACGGAGGACAAAGGGCCAGGTGGAGCGCAAGAAGGAACATATGACAAAACCTCCAAGGTGCCATGAAACCCTGGCCCGGACACACAGTGAAAGAACTTGCGTAAAGCCTGCTAGTATGAAGTTAAACCATTGTGATTGTTTGGACAGATTTGATCCACCACAAAGAGTTTATAGCAGTGAGTGCTTCATGTCACACACTGCTTTTAGCCCAATTTTAGGACATTACAGCTCAATTTATTGTAAAACTGTGTCCCTCACTTGTGAAAGGAGTCACACAGCTTGTCCATAGCATGACATTGGTTTCTGGCCAAAGCTGATGCTGTTTCGCTCTCCACAACTGACACCACAGCAGAGTTTTTCTCTCAGTTCAAAGGGATCGTGCTGGCAATTAACAACTGCTTTATAATAATGCTCTTACTTGTAAGAGGTGGGAAGGAGGGTATTGCCATTGTTAGGTCACACTCAATTATCTTAAAGGTCTCTTCCAACCTAAACAATTCTATGATTCTGTATATCATCATAACTGTTTGGTTCAGGTGCATTTGGTGGTGTCTGTGACTTCCAATGCGTTTTGGTTACAGTCAGGACCAGACATGACCAAACCTGGTGTTTTGGGAGAAGACTAGGAGCGTGGCCCTGCCCAGCCATCCTTTAGAGGGCACTGACTGACCAATTGTGGTCCAGTGGTGGCTGAACATACCCAGTGACTTGTTGCCACCGAGAGGAGGAGGACCATTCCCCTTTTCTGCTCCCTTTTTCCCATGTCCTCACAGCTTGCTTTCTCCCTTTCTCCAGCCCATGCAGTCCTGACGACTTCTCTCTTAAGGGTTGGTTGATTGTAGGGTTGGGTTTTATTTTTTGCAATGAGTGAGTTTGGGATATTTTAGTGACTTAAATCTGCTCGCAGAGTCAGAGCTGACACAAGATAAGCAGCAAGGTTCTGCCCAGGGACAAAGGGAGACTGTTCCAGTGCTGATAAAATGTTAATTGGCCTTATGGCCTCCTGTGAAACTGTCCTTTGCAGCACAATTCTGGAAGAATAATTAGCACTAATTGTTTGGTCACCCTGTTTTACTCCAAAAAGGGGGAGAGTGAAAGGAAAGGAGAGAGATGAAAGGGCTGATTGTTGGTGAAAGGACTGAAGAGAGAGATGGTGTGTCAGGAGGGACTTCAGACTTTTGGGCTGGGAAGTGATCTGATGGGAAGAGGATTCCAATGGCTGCCAGGAGGAGGGGGAGCAGACCCTCTTCTGGAGCAAAGGGAATTTGATGGAGAGCCCTAAGAGGTGCCTGGGGCAGGATTTAATATCTAATATGTTTAGCTTCTGTCCTGTTTCTCCCAACAAAAGGGAAGGGCCCAATTAGTGTAGAAAATAGATGGTGGGTCTCTGGCTAAGCACCTCAGTCTCTGAAGGCCCAAATCCATGTTATCAGCGTTAGATAAAACACACTTAATTTTTGTGTCTTGTAAGGGCATCGATTTAGACTCCTAGAGCTGCCTCTGTCCCTCTTGCCAGGTTAGCTTCTTTCCCCTTGGGCTTTGTACTAGTCTGCAAAGGAACAAAGATGGTGAGTGGAGGAAGAGGAGAGCTGGGCTGGAAATGCAGCAGGAGCTCTCCTACCCACTGAGATGACTACAGGGGTGGTCCTTGGCCCCTCAACAGCTTCTCCTCCTAGCTGAGAGGGACTCTGCTCCCCCTGGTACGGGAGTCAAAACAGTCCAGTCACCTGCAGCCTCAAAGGGCAGGTAACAAAATGCCAGGTAATGCACAAATTAGTAAATTTATGAGACCGCCACCCGGAATACTGTGTCCAGCTCTGGAGCCCCAAACATAGGAAAGACATGGACCTGTTGGAGTGGGTCCAGAGGAGGGCCATGAGGATGATCCAAGGGCTGGAGCACCTCTCCTATGAGGAGAGGCTGAGAGAGTTGGGGTTGTTCAGCCTGGAGAAGAGAAGACTGCAGGGAGACCTTATTGCGGCCTTCCGGTACCTAAAGGGGGCCTACAGGAGAGCTGGGGAAGGACTTTCTACTAGGGCATGTAGTGATAGGATGAGGGTAATGGCTTCAAACTGGAAGAGAGTAGATTTAGATTAGATATTAGGAAGAAATTTTTCACTTTGAGGGTGGTGAGGCACTGGAAGAGGTTGCTCAGAGAAGTTGTGGAAGCTCTATCCCTGGAGGTGTTCAAGGCCAGGCTGGATGGGGCTTTGAGCAACCATGTCTAGTGGGAGGTGTCCCTGCCCTATGGCAGGGGGGTTGGAACTTGATGATCTTCAAGGTCCCTTCCAACATAAACCATTCTATGATTCTATGAAATGACGTATCTCTACAAATTCCCAAACCTTCCTAGGAAAGACAATGACTCACTTCCTTACTTTGACACTGGGGAGCTGAAGCAAAGAGACTGTTATTTTCAAGCATGGGTTGAACTGGGACCGCTTGAGTCCCAGTCATCCCTGCAGAGGAATAGAGCAAAAGCACTGGCTGCTGGAGCACGTGGCAGATGCTGCTTGTGGGTGACTTAGAGGCATCTGAATGTTTCAGTGCTTTTCTGCTTTCCAGAAATGTTCACCCTCCTCTGAGCATCCATTCCTCAGTGTCCTCAGTGTTGATCCATACCTTCCACGCACCTGCCCGGTTTCTGGCTGTTCTAGTGAAAACTACCAAACCCTTAGTCGTAATGGCAACTGGTCACACTCCAGCTTGCTCAAGAGCTTCCTGATGAATGCTTGGTGAGGGCTTCCTCGCCCAAGCTTACATGTTCGGTGAATGTAGTGAGGGAGCCAGACACAGGTGACGTGACCCAGAGAAGTGAGTTATCAGCAGTCTATTGTGATGTCCGCCTTACTTAGCTTTGGCCAGGACTGGGTGTCCATGGGTGTGATGTGCAGCACGAGCTCTGCTCCACACTGTGCCAAGCGCTGGAAGGAGAAGGGGAGGGCAAAGCGCGATATCAGGGCTGTGTATAACACATCCAAAACGGGACTGGAAGAAAGGGAGCAAGGAGGACTTTACATCCAGCCTAGCACTGCAGGCTCAGCTCAAAACAAGGACATTTGAAACAGCTGCGGTACTCCCTTTGCTTAGCCTGCGTAGTCTGGGGGGCGTCATCAGCTCCATCAGTTCCGGTTCCTGCTGCGCTCACATGCAGCCTTCACCCCACATCTGTACTTGGCTTTATCTGTACAAGTGACAGAGCCCCCTGAACAAGCATGTGACTTTAGCCGTCAGCCATCGAGGATGTGGCAAAGTCCTATGGACGAATGATACTCTAAACATGACTGCTTAAAATGAAAGGTGAACTGTTAAATGGCCAGTGATTCTCAACTGCAGTAGCATGAGTACAGTTCAACCCAAAGAGAGAGGAAAATTAAATAGAAACAGCTACTAAAAAGGTCATGGCAAAAACAAGCCAAAGAAATATCATATGAGCACAGGAAAAGGAACTGTCTTTTTCATGCACTGCAAGCTGCCACTTTTTGAAAGCATCAGGAAACAAGCTGTTGAGCGGTGGAATAGATAAAACTGGGCTCCCAACCTCCCCTGAGCTGCCCAGCCCACTAAATCTCACTGCCAGAGATGCCGCTGCTGGGCCGGAGGCAGTGGGTGGCACGGCCACCCCAGCTGTGCTCATGCGCTGAGGGGTGGCTGGTGCCTGTGCCGAGGGGCATGTCATCTGCCATCCAACGAAGGTCCTACCGGGTGAGCTCAGCCTCCCTTTCCACAGACAGGGTCACTGATCCAGGTCTCTCTTCTCTGCCCAGCCATTAACTGTTAGTTAATTTATAGGAGCTCCAGTATATTTGAGGCATCTTGGCTAAATTTGATCGAGGTTGCCTGGGGATACTGCAAAAAAACGGGCAGACAAGCCTCGGAATTACACAAGTCTCTTGACTCTCTCACTAAAAGTGAATCCAGAGCTCAGAAAAGTGGCAAATGGCAATGGCTTTGGCTGTTGCATGGTGCCAGAGACTGAGCCATGCAGATGCACTCTGGGCGCAGAGGCACCCAGCACCTTTGCCAAACGTGACACAGATCTGGGCATGCAGCACCAGAGGGGATGTCCAGCTGGTGCAGGGACAGCTGCCCCGGTGCAGGTCTTCATCTGGTGGAAATCTGCTGCTGCCATCTTCCCCTGCTCTCAGCCTGGGCTGTGCCTCTTGCAAGGTGTGAAGGTTTTCCATAGGTCAGACGCCCCAGTGCTGGCAGCAGGGATGCTCACATACTTCAGAGGACTCAAGTGTGAAACTCTTTGGGAACATGCACTTTGATTTGGGTAGGCAGAAACGCAAATTCAAACAACAGGGTTTTGATGGTTGCAATGATCTGGCTTACACATGGATATGGACTGGTTTCTCCTAGGGTCTCTTTTTTTTTTTTTTTTTTTTTTCCAGGTATTTTTCTCCATAAGAACAAGCCTGTTTCATCCAGCTGCACCTTCCAGCTCTGCTGCTGATGTTTTCATGCTCTTTGCCTATGGTGCGCGCTGCGTGGGCATGAATAAGCAGGTATCACTACGGCGTGCTGGCAGACTCCCCAGGGATTTGCAGTAAACAGTGAGCACAGTGATCCAAAATCATCTTCCATATCGTGTTAGCAAAGTACAAAGCCTGAGGTGCCTGTGGGAGGACTGGGCGAGCTTTAACTCCTCCATGTGTTTTCTGCCCGCAGTGCCCCGTGGGGCTCACGCCGGTTTTTGTTCAGCAGTCCCTGTGCTCCCCAGTGCCGCAGCCTGCTTTGTGTGGCAGCCGCACAGCCTCCCTGGAGCGAAAAGGAGGATAACAACAACCTCCAACTTCCAACAGTGCCATTGCAGCCAGTTTAGCGGTCTTCAACACCAAGCTATTGCTTGCTTAGCTGTTTTGCATAAAAGCAGTCCCCCTCCCCACCTTTGTAAGATCTGGTTGGGTAGCTCAGCCTTAACAGCTCAATTTCTCCACAGGGACACTGCCAGGATGTCGCCAGATTATAATCCAAAAACTCTCCAAATCCAAGTGGAAGTCGTCACCAAAATGGCCACAGAAACTAAGGACAACAACTCCTTAGGAGAAGTAGCTGTAGCTACCCTTGGGCTGTGGGAATGTGGAGCTGGAAAACAGGGCTGGCTTCCCAGGGCTCTTCATTCTTACTTTCTGAGTAATCCTGTTGATTTTGAGAGTGAAAACAATCCCATATTCTGCTCCAGAAGGACCAACCCCAGTAATGCAGAAGTGTCCCAACACAGACTACTCCACAGGAAGCTCTGCTGCTAATTAGCTTTGGCTTTCCTGATTTTCTGTATAATTCTGTGTGTTTGCCCCACCTTCACTTCTTTGTGATAGATGAAGCCTTCTGCCACTGTAGCCAAATGGTGACTATTTGGGGCTGGAGCGCCCTGATGAAAGTCTTTCTCCTCTGCATTTTGTAATTTTGGAAAGGGATTTACCTCCACGCTGTACCCAATGTCCAATTACCCATACCTGTCGCCCATCTCAGTACTTCGATTTTCCTGCCTATCCCTTTTCCACCTTTGTTCTTATCGCAGGGCCCCCATGAAAGCCAGGGTTTTTATAGCCAGGATTTACCCGCTAACTCCTGCTGCCGGGAAGCAAACAGGGCCCCTGACATGTATGGCTTGGTTTATCAGAAAGGAGGGTTGTATGGTGGGAAACTGCAGAAGGCAGGAATACACAGCTGGTTGTGCAGATCCCTTCCCTGAAGGAAAAAATTTGCCCTTACCCTAAACAGAGCAAGTCAGAGCAGCCAGGCGCCCTGCACGCCTTCCACACCACTGTCCCCCGACTGCACCACAGGGGAAGAAAACATGGTGGAAGATTTCCTGGAGATGCTGAGTCCTGGCTAAGGCAACAGGCTGCTGGCACACAGTGCAGGCAGGACAGTCTCTGGCCACCTCTGAGCAACCTGCAGAAAGTCCTTGATGCCAGCCAAAGGGCCATGGGGAGAGCTGAACCCAGCTGCCCAGATGGGTGAAACGCCTCGCTCAGCTCACTGCCAGCACTGCTCCCAGTGGTGGGGCTCTCTGCAGTCGCCCTTCCTCTGCCCACACTGCAGGCATCTGCAAATCGCTTCTCTTCATCCTCCTTTTCCCCTTTGCAAGATGGTCAGAAGAAAAGCCCCACCCAAGAGTTTCCTGTTCTCAGACTTACCTTATTTATTTATTTCATTATTGGATTGTCTCTTGTTCAGCTTCCTGCCAGATCGCTGGCTGTTCGCTTGGGCTGTTTGGAGCCCCTCTGTTGCTTGTGGGTTGAAGGAGGATGGAGCCAGACTCTTTTCAGTGGTCCCCAGTGACAGGACGAGGGGCAACGGGCACAAGTTGGAACATAGGAATTTCTGTTCAAATACAAGAAAAAACTTCTTTACGGTGAGAGTGACAGAGCACTGGCACAGGCTGCCCAGGGAGGTTGTGGAGTCCCCTTCTCTGGAGATTTTCCAGACCCGCCTGGATGCAGTCCTGAGTAATGTGCTCTAGGCAATCCTGCTTTAGGAGGGGAGTTGGACTAGATGATCTCTAGAGGTCCCTTCCAACTCTGAAAATTCCATGATTCTGTGATTCCGTGACCCACTCTCTGCTGGCACAGAGGTTTGTGGTCAGGCCATGGTTGCAGAACGCGAACCACCAGCTCTCAGAGCCTGGCATGGCTTCCTGTGCTGCAGCCCTCCACCTACGAAAAGCTACCGGGCCAGTGTTTTTGAGCCACAGCCTGTTTTTAAAGCATTTCCTATTGTTGTTGTGGAGATTCTGCGTAATTTCTTTCTTTCTCAGTTGCTGAGGAATTCAGCTTTGAAGACAAAATGGGAGCAGAGGGGTCCAAGCTTGATTTTACATTTGGTGCAGAACATCGCATGTCCCATCAAGGGGCTGGAGCACACGCTGCCTCCTTGTGTCTGTCAGGAAATAGAGTGTGCCATGCAGCTGCACCCAAGGATGACTTCCATTCTGAACATCCGTAGGTGTCGCAACTAACATGTCAGCGAGGGCAACTGTTGGAAATAATCTTTGTCTGTATTTTTGACTCAGTTACCCTTCCTTTTCTGGTGTGTCAGGCAACCAGCCAGCACTGCGACGGCCAGACTCTGCTGGAAGTGGGGGGACAGTGTTGGAGCCTTTCTGGGACACGTGACCACTCCGTATGCCCGTAGCTATAGTGGGCTGGAGATGTGTTCAGTGCTTTTTTCTTGATCAATGAGATAAGGTCCTTATGCCCTGTGCAAATGACCTTCACACAGATGGCGGGTAGGGAAGTTTGCCTTGTTTTTCAAGCCAGGAGTGAGTATCTTGGCAAAATACAGATCTTAGGCTAGAGAAACAGAATTTGAAGCAATTGGCCAAGTGTCATGGTTTAACCCTAACCAGCAACTAGGATCATGAAGCTGCTTGCTTGCTACCACCCTGCCTCTGAAGGGTAGGGAGAAGAGGGAGAAAAGGAGGGGAAAGGGGAAAAAAAACTTGTGGGTTGAGATAAAGACACTTTCATAGAACAGTAATGGAGAGGAAAGTCCTAATTATAATGGTAAAAGAATATACAAGACACAAGTCACTCACCGCCCAGTGACTTGGTTGCCCAGCTCGACCTGAGAAGTGATTGTGGATTCCGTGTGGGAAGCTTTTTGGAAAACAACGGACACATTGAAATAATGAGCTTATGAACTTTGTGCAACAGAAGAGATAAGAGACGAGCTGGTACAGTCTGAAGGTCGACATGAAGTAGGAATTCACACGCTGATACTGAAACTGCTGCGACCCCTAAATAGATGCTGAATGTGTATTGTTACAGCTGTATTTAACCAATAATAGTTTGTGTGTATAAGTTTAAAGGCCAATGAGCACAAGCCATGATGCTAACCCACGTTGTAGTAAAAGTATATAACAGTTCAAGTATTGTAATAAAACTGCTTCACATTGGTCTGCATCTGAATCACACTGCAAATGGCGCCCAACGTGGGGCCCCTCACAATTTATTACTGAAATTGACAGTTTGTGATTTAAGAAGAAGAAGAAGAAGAAACTGGCTGAGAAAGAAGAAGAAGAAGAAGAAGAAGAAGAAGAAGAAGAAGAAGAAGAAGAAGAAACTGGCTGAGAGACGAGAAGCTTTTGTTAATCATGGCCACGAGGGAAGGTGAGCAGCCGAACGCATTTTGGGACATATATTATCATGGGAAATAATTTAAGTTATGAGGAGCAAGCTATCTTGAAGCTTTTGCAACATTTCCTCTCTACAAGAGGACTTAAGTATGACTCTGATATCTTAAAGAAATTGCTTTTATGGGCAAAAGAAACGGGCATAGTAAAGGATGCCCAGGACATTTTCCAAACAGCAATATGGGATAGCCTTGGACAAGAATTATGGAAAGATATCTCATCTGGGAAAAGGATTTGTTGCCTCTAGCAACACTATGGGAACTGCTTAAAGATACAGTAGCAAACATGCGAGCAGAGAAAAATGTGACATTACAAGCGTGTGTGGCTTTTTCGGATACCGGGCAAAACCAGGACAAGGCGAGAGATGCACAAAAAGTAGTGCGCTGTAAGGTCCGCATGTTTGATAACCCCCTTATCCCCCTCCTCCCCCCACCTCCACTGCGCTCCGGCCGCCTCCGCCGTGCGGGGTGAGTGACCCCCCTGTGCCTGTGCCCGCACCGCCACCACTGCCTCTGGCTCCTCCTGTACAAGGAAAAGAGCCACCTATGCAGCTGCCCGATCCTCTGCCAGAACCATCGGCACCTCCGTTGGAGGGTTTTCCTGATGATACTCCAGAGGTAAATCCTCCGCCGCCCTCCTCTGTAGACTTGTTAGAATAAAAGTGGCATACTCCGGTTACAAATGAGGACATAAATAAGCAGCTGACAGACTTACAGTGACACTTAGAATGATTGGCAATGCCGCAACAAAAGAATGTTGATCCCTGCGACGTTCCCTTGCCTGATGATTTACCTCTTCCACCAAAGGGAAAACTGTTGGCGGATGATGCAGCTGCCCGGCGTTGGAAAGGAGTTATAAAAGAAGCTATGCTAGATGGGGTTATTTTGCCTCTTGATTTGCCTTGGGCTTTTCCAGTAGTAGTTAATGCTCAAGGGGAAAGGGCATGGCAGTCTTTAGACTGGAAAACTTTAAAGGAAATAAAAAGTGCTATTGCACAATATGGGTTGACATCTAATTATACACAGCAAATGCTTAGTGAAATGTTTTCTAGTACAGTTTTGGTGCCTAATGATTGCTATCGTTTAGCTAATACTTTGCTTACTCCTTCCCAAATGTTATATTTTAAAAGTGCCTTTGAAACTTTGGCGGATCGCGCCGCAGATAACAATGCAAGTCATGGGGTAAACGATCCGTTATCTGGAGTTACCTTTGACATGTTGGTGGGTCGGGGTCGGTTTAGCTCAGAAAATGCACAAATGCACATGGCTATTGAAGTTTTGCAGCAATCTCAGGAGCTTGCTTTGGCAGCTTTTAAAGCAGTTCCTGAAGCTGGAAAACCTATTCCATCTTATGTTTCAGTTAAGCAAGAACTGAATGAATTGTATATGCAATTTATTGATAGGCTTACTACAGCTATTGAAAGGAATATGGATTTGGCTCCTGGAGCAAAGGAGTCAGTGTTGATGTCACTTGCAGTAGAAAATGCTAACTCAATTTGTAAGCGTGTTTTGCAGGCTTTACTGAAATCGGCAGGATTGCAAGACATGAAGGATGCGTGTGCAAAAGTAGGAACCGCTGAAGAGAAGGCTGGGTATCTTGCCAATGCATTTGCCGCTGCTGTTAAGCCGCTGCTTAATCGTGGGAGAGGAGCCAAATGATCCTCCTCTAATGTACGCTGTTATAATTGTGGTAAGATGGGGCACCTGCAGCGACAATGTCGGCAAGGTAGACCAGTACAGCCTAGAGGACTTCGTGTAAGTCAGAAACCTCCTCCTACTCATCCAGCCAGGTGTAATCATTGTGATAAATTTGGTCATCATAGTGTAGATTGTTTTTCACATTTTAAGAAAAATGGGACTCCTTTGGGAAATTCCAGTCAGAGTGCGAAATTGGCACCCCGCACGATGACAGCAAATCAGGGTGTCTGGACCACGTCTCCACCGCCACAAGGGGAAGTGCCGGCGTGGACGTGGCAACAGCAGTAGATTTTACTCTTCCTGATACCTCTGTACATTGTATTCCATCTGTTCTCTAGGGTCCTTTAGGTCACAACCTCTGCACACTTTTACTTGGTCGATCATCCACATCTCAAAAAGGGATTTTTGTATTACCAGGAGTTATTGACGCGGATTGTACAGGCATAGTTGGCACTGTGGTACAAACGTGTTCTCCGCCTGTAAGTATTCCAAAGGGATCAAAAATTGCTCAACTAATACCTTTTGAGGCAAAAGTGCCTAAAAGTAACTTGAGAATTAGAGGAAATCAAGGATGGGGATCTACGGGAATGCCCCAAATAAATTTTGCTGTGGATATCTTGAAAAACAAACCAGAGGTTAAAGTCACCCTTCAAGGACCTGGAGACGAGACTATGTCTTTGTCTGTGTTAATTGATACTGGCGCTGATGTTACTATCATCCCATAAGAGAAGTGGCCTAAGACATGGCCTTTGATGACACCAAATAGTGGGGTAATGGGTATTGGAGGAGTTCAGATTACTCAAGTCAGTAAGCATCTGATTAAAAGAATTTTATCAGATGGCAATGTCGCCAGTGTAAGACCCTATATCCTTCACACCACTATTGCTCTACTGGGCCGAGATGCTCTTAGTCAACTAGGGTTGAAATTAACAAATGAGCATTTTTAGTGGTGGCCACTGGGGGACGGCCGACCAGTAAGCTACAATGGCTAACGGATAAACCAGTATGGGTTGATCAATGGCCACTCACTGGAGAGAAGCTGTCTCATATCCATCAACTAGCTGAAGAACAACAGTTGGCTGGGCACATCAGGCCATCTAATAGTCCATGGAATACACCAATATTTACTATACCTAAAAAGTCAAGGAAGTGCAGGTTGTTGCATGACCTCAGAGCAGTAAATGCGGTAATGAAGGATATGGGAGCCTTGCAGCCAGGACTACTTAGTCCGGTCATGATACCAAAAGAATGGAATGTGTTAATAATAGATTTGAAAGATTGCTTTTTTACCATACCACTACATCCCGATGACTGTGAAAAATTTGCCTTTTCCATACCAGCCATTAACAAGAGTGAGCCATCAAAGCGATATGAGTGGGTAGTCTTACCTCAAGGGATGAAAAACTCTCCTACCATTTGTCAACTATATGTCTCTTGGGCTCTGCAGCCACTCTGGAAACGATTTAGTACCTTTGTGATTTATCATTATATGGATGACATTTTAATTGCGGGAAAAGAGTTAAATCCTAACATTGTTGTACCTATTTTTCAGCAGGAGTTAGCAAAGGCTGGATTGGTTATCGCTCCAGAAAAGGTGCAGCAACAATCACCACACCATGGAAATATTTAGGTTGGATCATATCTGGAACTACAGTTACTCCACAAAAAGTGACTCTAAATGAGAAAATAGAAACACTATCTGATATCCAAAAATTGATCGGTGATATCCAATGGGTGCGCGCAATATGTGGTGTCACTAACGATGACCTTGCACCACTTATGCCTTTGCTAAAGGGGTCTCCCAATGTGAGAGAACCTTGACAGTTGTCTCAAATGCAGAAGAAGGCATTACAAAATATTGTTGATAAAATCTCTATGTCCAAAGCCAGCCAGTGGAACCCTGAGCTACCAGTTTAATCCTTTATTTTTAATGGTGGTATTCAGACGTTTGCTATCTTGGCACAATGGGATGAAAAATAGGTTGATCCTTTATGTATCATGGAATGGATATTTTTACCTTATTGATTATCAAAAACCATTGTGATTAAAGTGGAAGCTATTGCCCAAGTTATCATCCGTGTAAGAAAACGATGTCAAGAAATAGCTGGTTTTGACCCTGCTATTATCTATGTCCCTATTATAGCAGAATACTTTAATTGGGTATTGCAAAATGATTTTGTGTTAGCCCTAGCCTTGAATGCTTTCATTGGAGATCTTAGCATTAATTACCCAGATCATCAATTAATCAAGTTTTTGCTCTATTACGGTTTTGAAATTATTCCAAAGTTCTCTAGGAGACCGGTTAACGGACTGACCATCTTTATAGATGCTAGTAAGAACAGTCATCAGGCTGGGTATGTGTGGCATCACAATGGGCCATGGCATTCACAACTCTTAACAGGTGACGTTACTGATTCCCTTCAAACGTTGGACTTATATGCCGTTCTTGAAGTATTTAGAAATTGGTCAGCAGAACCTGTCAGTGTTGTTTGTGACTCTCTGTATGTTGTTGGCATAGTGCAATGATTAGAACACTCTATCTTGAAGGAGGTGAATAATCGCCGACTTAGTCAACTTTTAACCGAGCTATGGCAACTGATAAATTGTTGTAAGCATGAGTATTTTATTGTCCACATTTGTAGCCATTCTGACCTTCCTGGTAGCTTAGTGGAAGGTAATGAGTGTGCTGATCAATTAGTGGCCGCTGCATGGAATGATCCGCCTCCTAATGCATTCCAGCAGGCTTGAAACTCACATATGTTTTTCCATCAGGCTCCAAAAATGCTAATTCGACAGTTTGACATCCCATTATCGGACGCTAAAGGAATTGTTCAGGCTTGCCCTGACTGTCAAGGACAAGTGTTGGGGGTGGGCTTAGAAGTCAACCCCCAGGGCCTACGGCCATTACAGCTTCGGCAAATGGATGTTACCCATGTACCCAGTTTTGGTCGTTTGAAATATGTACATGTTACAGTAGATACCTTTTCTCACGCTATTTGGGCTACCCCTTTGTCTGGGGAAACAGCTCGACATGTAATGCTACATTTACTTGGATGTTTTGCTGTGCTAGGAGTTCCTCTTGAAATTAAAACAGACAACGGTCCTGCTTATACTTCGCAGGCCTTGCAGCGATTTATGAACCTCTGGGGAGTTAAACATGTTACAGGTATTCCTCATTCCTCCACAGGACAGGCGATTGTAGAACGTGTGCATCAAGTAATCAAACAGTTACTGTTAAAACAAAAAGGGGGAGAGGAGGAGAATTTGTCTCCTGTAGCATGAATACAGAAGGTAATATATGTGATGAATTTTTTACGGTTAGTGGGAACCAACACTGAGCCCCCTGCAGTGATTCACAGTCAAGGTTTGGGCTCGGGATATAAAGAACAGAACTGAGGTATTCTGGTCCAATATAGGGACCCTGAAACTGGAGTATGGAAAGGTCCAGCTGAACTGTGATATATTGGCCGAGGGTATGTTTGTATCGTTACAGAAAGAGGTCCTCGCTGGATTCCAGCCAGATGGATCAGGCCCTGGAAGGGTCTGGCTGAAGACCTGGTAGTCCAGGAGCAAGACAAGGAATAGCTAGCCAACCGTATCGTGGAACATGGCCTTTTGGACATTAATCTTGTGTTTTGGCCTTCTTTATAAAGGAAAGTATCTTTGACATTTCACCGAGACAGAATATGTGGGTAACATGGGCCAACCAGACAGGCCAAGAGGCTTTTTGCCCGTCAATGGCTATGCCTTCTGATCCTTTTCGAACATGTTTGATCGGTTTTCCATATATACGCTTAAAAGATTTTGAAGGTTATGTTAGCAATAGTAGCTTATTAAACGAGAGTTTAGTGGATACTGCTCACGCTAATCATACTTGTTATAGCCTTTATTATAACTCTGATCCGGGGAATCTCTGTCCAAGGTCAGTCTGGACACGCTTACATGCGACCATTGTGAATCATCTTAACCGATCATCTCCTTTGCCGCTCCAGGAGTTGAACTTATTAGGATCTTTACCTGGTAATTCGAACAACACCCGAAATTTACAACTAGGGTGTATTGCATTTGGGGTTAAGAAGCCTGTGTTGTTTGCAAATTATGGTTGGAACATGAGTTTAGGAATTTTTGGGGGTCTGCAAAACATAGCACCTATTGACCCCATAAGTCAAGCCACTAACTATTGCCAGCAAGGAGGAGCTGACATAGGGTTGCAGCTTCCTGAGAAACAGATATGGAATAACAGTACACCTAAAGCCCTTCCTTCCGGGTATTTTTTGATATGTGGTGACCGAGCTTGGGGTGGAATTCCCACCAATATTTTGGGGGGACCCTGTTATCTAGGGAAGCTTACTTTATATGCTCCAAACATGCTGTTGATGCAAAACATGATGAGCAGAAGATCCAAACGCTCAATTAATTATTTTACCCCTAAATGTAAAGACGAAATTCAATTCTGGAATGTGCCCACCAGGGTATTTGCAACATTATTGACTCCTAATGTTGCAGTAGGAAAAGTCCTAGGAGACATCGAGAAACTGGCCTGTTGGATTGTGAAGCAATTTAATCTTACCTCGGATGTCATTAGTGCATTATTGACAGATGTAGATAGTGTTAGGCACGCTGTATTGCAAAATCACACTGCTATTGCTTTTTTGCTTTTAGTGCAAGGTCATGGCTGTGAGGCAGTTGACGGTATGTGTTGCATGAATCTTTCTGACCACTTGACTTCGATTCATAAGCAATTAAACCAGTTGAGAGCTAATATGCACAAGTTAACCATTGATCACTCGTGGCCTGATGAATTGTTTGAGGGATGGGGGTTAACAGGATAGTTGAATCTTAAAACAAGGACTGTTAGTTATCCTTATAGTGTTGATAATTTTGATATTTGTGCCATGTATAATATCTTGGTAAAGTGATCAATACAGAAATCTTTAGAGGGAGTTTGGGCCGCTGAACTAAAACAAAAAGGGGGAATTGTGGGAAGCTTTTTGGAAAACAACGGACATGTTGAAATAATGAGCTTATGAACTCTGTGCAACAGAATAGGTAAGAGACGAGCTGGTACAGTCTGAAGGTTGACATGAAGGAGGAATTCACACACTGATACTGAAACTGCTGCGACCCCTAAATAGATGCTGAATGTGTATTGTTACAGCTGTATTTAACCAATAATAGTTTGTGTGTATAAGTTTAAAGGCCAATGAGCACAAGCCATGATGCTAACCCACGTTGTAGTAAAAGTATATAACAGTTCAAGTATTGTAATAAAACTGCTTCAGCACGGTCACATTGGTCTGCGTCTGAATCCCACCGCAGATTTATATACTCATTTATATACAACCCTCATTTATATACTGAGCATGACATTTATGGTACGGAATATTTCATTGTCCGTTTCATTGTTCTGTCTATGCTCCTTCTCAGCTTCTGTGGGAAACTGGAAAAAAATTCTTGAATGGTATAAACATCACCTAGCAACAACTAAACCAATATGCATTATTGACATTCCTTTCATACCCAATGTGAAAATTGCTAGAAAGAAAATTAACTCCATCCCAGCTGAAACTAGGACATTAAGTTAGCGAGTTCCTATCCATCTGCTGAGCTTGGCCTGACCCTGAACAAGGTAACATGTTTCATATCACCAAAGCTCCCAAGTTACCATCCATCAGCTGAACCATCGGTCAGGACTGATCTGCTGTGCATGACCCCACTAATGTGTGCTGGTCTGAAATCCAAAAGAAAGTGGGAGCCCATTGCAACCACTCCGGAATATCAGGCTGGGTCTGGGGGTCCATGTCTGGTTTCGCGAGGGTCTTGCGATGAAGTGCTCATATACATCCATGTCTCCAACATCTTTGAAAATATGTGCAGTGGCAGAATGGTGCACAAGGCTGTTTCCTTCACTGTGAACAGAGTTACACTCTTAATGAAGCTCAATAGAAATTAATAAATTATACATACACACACACCCAGCTTTGGTGTGATAGCCAGCCCACAGAGGCTCTCCTGGCTCTCCTCCTGCCTTTCTTTAGTCCAATATTGTAGTAATGGCACAAAGCCTTTCTCCCTGCTGTGAACAGGGATTATCATAGCCAAGGCTGCATTGTACACCATCATCTCAAGTGTCAGGGCAACCAGTTAAAACCAATTACCTTCTCCATCTCCCAGCTCTTCCCCTTGTGTCTTTCAGTTAGTTGCACCAAGAAAATCTGCATTTCCTAACAAAAGAGGCTTGTTCTCCACTGCTGTTTCGACTGGGATCGTGTGTCAGTGGTACGCTTGCCTGCTGCGTCCCCCATGAGCGCTCGGCTCGGGGCCTGCCCTGCCGGAGCATGGGGTCAGAGAGCTGACAGGGATTTTCCGTCTAGCTGCTGTCCCTGCCCTTGTACGTCACCGTGAACAGGAGCCAGAGAGAGGTGTCCAGAGGCAGCGGTGCCAAGATGCAACTCCCAGGCATTACCATGGCTGCTATTTATAATTTCTCCTGTCTGTGCCATGTTGATGAGATAATAAGCTGTTCTGCTAGGCAAGCTCTATTTTTTTTACCACCAATATCTCTTGCTTTGTCATTGTTTCCTTGCTTTACTAGGAAGCCTTTTTTTTTTTTTTTTTTACACGAAATGCCTCTCTAATTCCTATAAATAAGAAGGGCGAGGCACATACTGGAGCAACTTAAAATGTTTGCAGTGGAAACCAGTGTTATAAACCAGAAGTGTACAGACTGGGAACTGACCATGACTCACCACTTCATCACTCTGAAGAACCATATCCAGCAATGGCAGTATTTGCCACTTGATGGTTCCTCCTTCATGGGTTGCTGGTGGCCTGATCCAGATGGTGCTGGCCCCTTACGCTGACTTCTGCAAGAACCTTCACGTGCTTTATATGTCATCATTTCACTGGACCAAGGCTGGAGCGCTTGGTGCACTGTACGATAGAGCCTGCCAGGTAGACCTGTCTAGTCATTAGTTTCTCTGGCAGCAGCAAGAATCGAAACATTTCTCTAAAATCCAGTAACAATCCAGAAGGGAATGAGATCCTATCTGCAAGAGCTTGCCTGGAGACCTGAATGCAGAATTATAGCCCTATGACACCATTTACAGAAGGTTAGCTCAGGAGATTTATAGCTAATTAACACTCCCTGCAGTTTCATAGGCTTTGCCACAGCAGTATGTTCTTGCAGGTGTTGTATGTCCTAACTGGTGCTTCGGATTCAAAATGTTAAGAACAGAGATGCAAACAGTGAGCCAATGGGTGTTCAGAAGAGGGCCATCCGCTGAGGACAAGGAGAGAAGGCAGCCCTGAACAATCAGGTCAGGGGAAACATGCCCACACTCATGCAAGGCCTGTTGCTGAGCCTGAAGCTGCTCCACTCCAGCACTCTGCTCCAAAACACCGCCTTCTCTTTTGAAAAGCAGAACTATAAATTACAGGTGGGCTTGAACCAGAAGCCAGGATCTCAAAAATCACGTATATTCCTGGAAACGTCTGATTCACATCCAGAATTTGCTGCTGGTCTCCACTTCACTACATCTCAGGACTGAATGTGTGAGGATGGGCTCAGCTTCTCTGGAGTTCCAGCTGTGTGGATCTGGAGACCTCTCTTATTTCACCTGTACAACTACTACTTTAGCCTGAATCCAACCCATGTTTGTTTGACAAGCTGAATTCAAGCTGCTGGTTACAGGCCTACATACCGAGAGGTGCTTTCTCCTGGAAGCTGCAGCATCCTCCCTGCAGACCTGGGCAGCTCATGTCCCCAAAACAACGTGGGGTGGAAAGTCACATTTAGGGTATGCAGCTTAAAAGGGAGTTTAAGAAAGTTGTCTCTCCCAACTTTTTGTGCCGTGATGTCTAGTACCAATGGCTTATTTTATGTGAAAAAGCTGATTGCTTCTTCCTTGAGCTCTCCTTCATGCTCCACTTTTTAGACAGTTAATTACCATCCCCATTCTGTGAGCAATGAATTGATGGCACGCAGATCTCAGATCCCAGCCTTTACTGCTGCTCTGGCTTCCTCCCTGCTGCTTTGCACCCTTCAGGGGTTTTTAAAAGAAGGTAACAGGAGAACAAGGAAGGTTGTCCTGAACTGCTGATCTCCTCCTGCTGACCCCTAAATGGTTGTGTCCTGCAAATCCTCGTGGAGCAAGGGAGGATGCCGCCGCTCCTTTTAACTCACTTTATTTTCCTGGCAGCATTGCCCCTCTGCTCAGGGGGACTGAGGTCTCTTGGGGTCCTGCCATCCCCTCTCTTGTGGCACAGGGTGGGTGGTGCTCTTCTTTCTGGTGCAAAGCGATGGCACCTGAGGACAGCCGCACCTCTAAACCACGTGGCGCCCTGGAGGCATGTCCAAGATCGCTCCTAGTTGGATGGGAATAACTGAATTAAAAAGCCTCAGCCTGCTCCCACCAGCCCAGTGGTTCGTCTCCCAGGCATGTCCCCAAGGCACGTCCCCCAGGCGTGTCCCCTCTCTCCACAGCCTGCCATGGCGCACAGGGTGGCTGTGCCCCTGTGCCGGAGCAGGGCTGGGTGCAGGCGGAGGAGAGGCCAACGTCGCTGCTGCCGTGGCAGGTGAGGGGATTGCGGTGGCAGTGTTTCTGGCTGGCTGGAGCTGCCTTTTGAGGGCCTACCAGCTGTATGTCCCCTGTACCGCACTGCCGGGGACGAGAGGGGATGAGGTGCGCAGGACCAAAGGCAGCCTGTCCCCAGGTGCCGCGCTGCCGGTGCTGGGGGGGGACACCATGTTCACGCCCGTAATTCCACTACCAGCTCGTGGCCAGTGACTAAATAACCCCAAGTCAATTTTTAACTTTCCCGGCACACGAGCTCCTTTTTCAGTGAGATGACGTGGCCTCCCAGGAGGCTCAGGCACTGATAAAACAGCCATCTTGCTGGATTTCCCCTCCTGCAGCTGACGAAAACCACCGCTTCCTTCCCCGGCAGTGGGTGGATGCCTCCGGCTTCCTCCCTGCCCCGATCCCCGGGGCAGCCGGGCGCCTGCTGTCCTCCCCAGTGCCCCTCCAGCCCCTGATAGAAATACCGGGTCCGCATACCATTTTTGCACTCCCAACCCCTCACAGCCCCCAGGGGAAGGATGATGGAAAAATCTGTCGTGGGTGGTGGTACCTGCTAAACACGCTGAGAGGCTTCAGTGTGGCACGAGGTCGGGGAAGAGGGTTTCAAGGCTCTTGACGGCACGTGGCCATCACACCTGAGAGGCACTTGGGCACTGTCACTGTCAGTCCCACTCCTGGCAGAGGTGTCAGAGTAATTGGTGGGCACGCGACTGTCCTCCGTCTCACTTAAATGCTGATTTTGTGTTACGCTGGGGAGAATAACCAGCTGCTTTTGAAAGGATGCTAACAGCTTTCCGAAAGCAAATTCATTACATGTCCTCTATCGAGACAGAGCGGTGCTGCCTCTCTTCTTCTGAGTCAGGGGTGAGCCCTGATCAATCAATTAGCACCGATTAACCAGGAGGAAGAGGAAAGCTTGTAACACTGCTGCCTGAGTACTGGAGCAGAGTGCTTCAGGTCACAGCGCTCCTCAATCACAGCCTCAGACCCATTGGGGTAAAAGCATTCCCGCTGCTTTTCATAGAAGCATAGAATGGTTTAGGGTCCTTGAAGATCATCGAGTTCCAACCCCCCTGCCACAGGCAGGAACACCTCCCACTAGGTGTCCCTTCCCTTTTAAGTAGGCAATAATTGTGAGAGCATCAGGGCCCGGCAGGGGGTGCCCTGGGGGAGGAAGGGATGGGGAGCAGGGCTGGGGGGGACAGGGTCAGGCAGTGGGACACGGTAGGTGAGTTATGGCCAGCTGGCTCGCAAGGCTGCCTTTGGGGTGTACCTCCCTGCTCCCTGGTTCTCAGACATTTGCACTTTATCACTTTAATTCCTCATTTCCTGGCTCTTAGCAGTCTGACCCACGCAGTGGCAAAGGCAGTGCTACAGCAGCCCCAGGTTTGCTTGGTTTTTGCAGACAGACCCCAGAGGTGCCAGGCTGCAGTGCAAAACCACAGGGGCTCCTCTTGGCCACAAGTGCACAGCCCGGCTCCTGGAAATCGGAGTTGCCTCCGCAGGTCCAGACCCATCTGTTGAGAGGCTTTGTGATAGACTACGGATCGGGTGTGCAGGAGGAAGAGCGGCAGGGAGCTCTGGTGTGTTTGGTGTGGTTGAAGTCGATGGTGTTGCCGGTGGGAAGCACCAGCCACTTTGGGGAATGGGACTTGTATGCACTCTAAAGAGGCTCCTGAAGGAATGCAGGGAAATATGCCTGCCCAAACTTTGAAGGCCCAATTTTCATATTTTTTTTTTTTATCATTCCAGGACCGGAGTTCTTAATACAGTATTTTGTCACTGTGGCCGAAGCCACCTGTATCCAGCACCTTGGCAGAGGCAGCCTGAGACAGCCCTGCGCGGCCCTTCCCCAGCATGGCAGGGACAAGGCTGCTCGGGGAAAGCTGGGAAAAATTCCACAGTGCATTTGCTGCAGTATTTTAAGCGCAAAGAGATACCAGGCTATGATTATCTTCCATGAGGATGTGAACAGGTGAAACATGGTGTAATTTATGATTCTTATGTTAAAATTGCAAAGCACAAGTTGCTAAGGTGGCTGAGGACTGAGCGTCAGCAGCAGCCTGCAGGTCAGATTGCAGCAGGTGTTGAAGTTTAAGGGATGCTCAAGGACATGTTCCTCTTGTTCCTCAGATCTGCACAGCATTTGGTGAGGTTTACATGGAGAGGAACGTCTCGCCCTCCTGTTTTCAGTGGGGGAGTTTGCCCTGGGCTTCTCCGGGAGCACCACGGGGAGGTGTCGGTGGGGACCGAGAGCAGGTCGTGAGAACAGTACTTGCAGTGCCATGTGTGCCTCTGTCAGCCTACTTAAAGCCTAATAATTAGAATTGCCATTCTCTTTATTTTTAATTATGAGGTAGCACTTTATTTTAGAGGGCAAAAATAACCCTTTAATTACCTTGTACAATTACTCGGTTATTAGCCAGTCTCAGACACTGCAGACACTCAGGGGAGCTCTTCACAGGTTGTGATGGGGGTATGTGGGCTGGACACCACCCCTGGCAAACCGTCCTGTCCTCTTACCCAGACCCTGCACAGACCCCACGGGGACAAGGACAGCACGAGGCTCCAACCATGAACAGAAGACACCTGACAGTGGGGCACAGCAGTGCAGGAGCCTTTGGCTCAGCTTCTGTGGGCTGCCAAAGCCTCATCATCCCACGTCCCCGGTGTACCCAGCCCGGCTGCTTTCACTGGCGCAGGCACGGGCTGGGTGCCCACCACGCTGATGCCCCACGCTCGCCAGGAGCAGCCTTGTGCCATAAGGCATTGCTGAGCACCACGGTCCACGGCAATATGCAAACTGTTGAGCAGCATCAGCCAAGAAACAAATGTGTTTTAAATAAATTAAAGAAAGAAAGAGTGGAGGAGGGCAGAAGGCTGCCGTGAGCAGCCCTGTGCCTCTCGGCCATCTGTCCCCAACCCATGCTGGTGCACGGGGCTGTTCCTCCCCAGAGGCAGGAGGTGGCATTGCCTCTGCCCAGGGTGGTCGCAGCCCTGCCTGCCTCTTTCCAATCTGGAGGACCAAGAAGTTTATGTGGTCACTGCATCTTCACCGGGCATGAGGGAGGAGAGTGGTGCATTGGTGCGGGGAGCAGGTTGGTGTCCACTCGGCTGCCTGGTACCCTGCGGGCTCACAGCCATGCTTAAAACATGCTGGATGGGTTAATTTTTCCTTCTGCTGACAAGCCCTGGACGGGTGGAAACCCTATTCTCAGCTTTGCCTCCACCACTGCCTGCTGCCTGCACCCCACCCTCTGCCGGGCTCGCGGGGGGGTCTCTCGTCCTCCCTCTCACCCCCGCCAGGTTTGCTTCTTTAGCTGAGCCACTCCGGAGGCTGTCTGGTATTTCAGTCCCAGAAGAAATTAGTAACTGATTTATATAACATCTCGTGTGACTGCAGGGTCTTCACAGAGATGCAGCTGCGAACAAGTATTCTATTGGCAGAATAAGAAAAAGCTGCCAAAAATCCCACCCCACGGTTGACCGTGGGAATTACATCTGCCAGACCAGGTGCCACTCCACTGTCCCGCAGTGGCCTCCGTACTCATGCACTGCAGTTGTGTCCTGTTTTGCTGCAGCTCAGCTCTGCAGGTGATGCCCCAGCAGCCATGTTAGCTCATCCTTCCCGGGGCTGGAGCGAGCTCCCTCCTTAAAAAGGACCTTCTAGTCTCCCCAATTTCTACAGGTGTCAGGTCGGCCCCTGTCCCAGCACCAAGGTGTCTCCTCACCCAGGGCATTGCCCACCAGCATTCGCAGTTCCTCTCCTGCAGCCTCTGCCTGGGTGCGACGATGCCTAGCAGACGTAGGAGGCTGCGTGTGGCCAGCCCAGCTCGCGTTTCGGCAGGAGCTGGGTGCTGCTTGCTCTTGCTCTCCTCCTAGCTCCCTGCTGAGACCTCAGTGGCCATCTCCCGCCTCTGGTCATCAGCACTTGCGGTGGAGCAGGAGGGACAGTCTCCCTGCACACGCCTGGGCAAACCTGGGCAGAAAAATGCTGAGACACCACATCCCCCAGTGCTCCCTGACTCGCCTGGGGAGATCTCTGAGTTTGGATGGTCCAGGCTTGTATTTTTTAACATGTGCGTGTCCATGGGCCACCAGTGGCAGACCCGACATCCCCACGCAGGAATGGAAATGCCACTGGTTCAGCAGTGGTAGGTGGGAAGGCTGAGCAGTGGTGGCAGCTCCCCTCTCAGCAGCTGTGATTTAGCAGCAAAGTTTGAGTAGGAAATAACAAAGAAATGCTTGCAAAATAAAAAAGCTTTGAATGTGAATAGAAATGTTTGTAATAATCTGGATTTTTTTAATGTAGATAAGGCTCAGAAAATGTATTTTGTCAAAGTGACATGCAGCGAGCTCTAGTAGGTGTACCCATTTCAGGATAAAAGGAACAGAAGCTGCTCACTTGATGAACCTGAAAGCTTTCTTAGAATTACAAAAGGAATAAATGATCTTAATCATATTAACTCCTGGGTGGTCCCCTGAATTTTTGTGAGAACTATTCATCACATCCCAAACGGTGTAGTTTTAAGCCCGCACAAAAGACAACTTCAGATGATCTCATGATCTCTTTTTTGGCAGTGTAAGTTATTGCTAACACCCAAAAGGCACTTCGGATTTAATTTCCAATATAAGTGTGTCTAGTTCAGTAAACCTTGGTGCAGGAAGACAACAGCTGCTCTCGATGCTCTCAGCTCTGCACAGCTCTCGCCAGCGAAGCAGTGCCCTGTGGCACTGGCACGTCCCGGCAGCCTCTGCCATGGCCTTGGTGCACAGAGCATCCTCCCCACTGGTATCCCAGAGAGGGCCTGGCAGCTGATGGCTGTCGGGAGGAGAGGAGGGGCTTCTGGAGCCCGGACACAGACTCTCACCTCTGCCATGGTGGCCTCTCCTGTCTTCCGCAAGTACTGGTTGCGACGGCACTCCTTAAAGCAGTTCTTGCCCAAAGCCACCGCTGCGTAGCATGGCATCTTCCAAGCAGCCGCAATCAGGACATCAACTGTTGAAGCTTCTATACGATCACATTTATAAAGAGTGAAATGTAATGTCTAGATTGTACCTTTCCCTCCAGCACCTTGTTTTAAAGACAATTTCTCAGACTGTCTTTTGATCTCAGGTGAGTGGGGCCACTAAATTTTGTTGCACTTACATTGGTTTGGCAGTTGTTGCCAGTCTTCTTGATTTGGGAAATCAAAGTTCTTTGCCAAAGGACTTATTCAAATGCAAAATGAATTAGGCTTTTTTATCTTACTTGCACATGTACTTCAGGAATTTTGGAATATTAAGAACCCCCAGAGACTCCTTTCTTCTCTCCAGTTACCATGGTTCATTTGACAAGCAGCGGTACCCCCACTCGCAGGCAGCCGCTGGCAATGCCATGAGCTCTGGGGAGCGACGAGGGCAAGCGGGAACGGTCCTGTGTTGTTTCTGGAAGAGGCGCTGGAGTGTGGGCACCGCAGCGGGGTTGTGGTGGGTTGAGTGTTTTAAGAAAAAACATCACGGGGCAATGGAAATTGCATTAACTCCCTCCTCTCCCTTTCGCTCTCCCCTGTCCTCCAGCTGAGCTGGCAGGAGACAGCTAGAAACTGTAAAATTCAGTTTATTCGCCCTGGGTCTTGACCAGGTGCGATGGAGAGATTCTCAAGTGAAAATGCACTGAGAAATGCTGTGCCCAACATATACGATCTAAACTTGGTCTGATACAACGCGTTGGTGTCTCCCTACAAACCTCGCCTGGCTTCTATCTCCCGCTCATCACGGTTACAGCAGCATACTACTAAAACCATAATCTTGCGGCAAATGTTAAAGAGATCCCATCAGCACATTGTTTACCGTCAAGTAACAACGCAACATGAGGATAAGATAAACTCACTGATGAAAACACTTTATGTGTATTGTCTATAGACAGAAAGTTCACCTTGCTCTCTCCTTAGGGGAAAAAAAAAGATGAAGCAATGTCCTTTTTTACTGCCTAACCTAGTTTCTTTTCAGGTATAGAAAAAACTGTAAACATTTATAGGCTCAATAGCTATTTATATCTCACGCAGGAGTCGAGAGCGTGCAGGGCAGGATTCAGCACTGCATGACCTCTGTTTCACGCCGGAGTGGCTCGTGGATGAATCAGCCCGGTTCAGGTCACGGATGCTCACAAAACCCACACCTTTGCTCCATGGGATGGAAAAGCAGAGTACTGCACGTGGCTCTTGCAAGTTTGCAGGCTCAAGCTCCATGTGCAGGCTGCAGTTTCCTCATGGGCCGTGATCAGAAAGGGTCGTCCCACGCTGTCCCGGTGTTGACACCGGCATCTTTGTGCCCTTGTGATCAGGGACCCCATCCAGGAGAAAACAAAGAGTAGTTTTCAGCTGCATTAGTTTTCTGATTGTGACACCACATGAAGAGATGCATAGGGTAGCTCAGTCCTCCCGGGAAAGAAACACAGCAGAGCTGTAAATCTTCCCCTCCAGTGTAAGCGACAACTGTTGCCATGATGTTTTTGCTTTTTAATTGCAGCACGTGCTTTGTGCCTCGTTGAACTTCCAGTCCAGTTTCTCTGAAAGGCAACAGCCAGAGCCCAACTGATTTCAGCAACAGCTGATTCCCCACTGGGTATGGGGTGCAGCACAGCAGCAAGGAGCAGCCTCCGAGACGGGAGAGAGACCCGCTCCGACGGGCGGCCGTGCGGGGGGACTGCGGCTCCTTTCCCTCCCTTGGCAGCGAAGATGGGGTCAGTGTCCTGATGTGCACCACTCCCTGCAGATAGCATCAACATGCTGCAGAGAGCTGTGAATTAATGATAAGAAAAACCATGCCCAGGTTTCCTGAACACTTTTTCTGTTTGAATACTTACTCTGGGCAGCTTTGCATGTCCTGTCACTTCAGAGCTCTGCTTCATGCGTGCGACAGGTTGAAACATCGAGGGTTTATTATCTGCACAGCTCCTCTGCTTATTCAGAGATTATGATTTTGGCAAGAAATAGCTTCTCGAGGCCCCGCGGTGCCTGTGGGCAGGGGAGTCACTGCAGGCAGGGCCCAGGGAGGGGGGGAATGTCCCACTCCCCTGCCCTCCTGCCCCGGCCACAAAAGCACAGAAGCGAGAGAAAGCGGGAGGGATTTCAGGAGCTGCCTGCTGCTTTCCCCGCCGCTTGGCAGCGAGGGAGCTGGTTATAAAACCAACAGGATGAGGAATCTCCCTGCTCCTCAAGTCGTCGTTCTCCAGCAACGCAGAGGGTGCCCTTTTTGGGAGCTGGCTGCTCCTGGGGACACAGCCCTTTAAACATAGGCAGCCTGGCACGGAGGTGGTGGGGAAAGGGCAGCAGACAAGGCTGCACCCACGGAACAGAGAGCGGACACGAGTCAGGATACGGAGAGGCAGCTCCTCTGGCTTCAGCCATCAAAACCCAGGGCTCGCTGGCCCATCGAAGGAGAGAGGGGCATCTCCAGGAGATCCATTTTACCCTGTGTCCATTACAGAGAGGATTAGTCACCGTGCAAAGGGTCACTTTCTTTTCTTTGGGCTTTACAGGGGAGCATGGGGATGGCTACCACTCTGCACGTTGAAGCTTGCCCCTGGAGGAGGCATCTGCTTCCTGCATCTACAGTACCAAGTCCAAGGGTTAGATACTTTGTATTTCAGCAAAGGCCTCTTCTATTCTATGGCTTGACACTGAGGAATAGTGTCCAGGGGTCTTCATGCTCAGAAACGCTCCATTAGGCTGGATGCGGTGTTGAGCCTGACATCTTTGTCCTACTACGCGACCTGTCACACCAGGTGTGTGCTGGTAATGATGCTGTCCTATGGGCTAGGCGAAAAAAAGAATTACAGGTATCTCTGGATAGAAAGCACACACGTTGCCACTCTGCTAAGGGAGCTCAAGTTCATTATTTACTACAGAAAATGGAGTTTCAGTGTGGATTGTCAACAGCACTTAGTTACAGGCGCCAAGGCACTGTCTCTGGACAATTCTCTGCTGGGGTTACAAAGCAGATGGAGCTGCCAGGCAGTCATGGACAGAGACGTGAACTCCAGCATCGCGTCCAGCCTCTGGAGGGATTCTGCAGATGCACTGAACAACCGCTGAGAGCATAAGCTCCCCCCAGGGCATGTGTTTTGTATGCTTCTGTAGAGCCCAGCACAGCATGTGCTGCCATTACCAACAGCACAAACATCTCCTGAGAGATTTCCCTCTTCTCTCAGATAATTCTGCATCTTCTGGCAATTCTGAGAAGCAACAAACCCTTCTCTTGGTTCTCTTTCCCCAGCTACAGAATAGCCAGACTTCCACACAGCATCCTCAGGCTTTCCATCAGAGATGCAGCTAAAGGTGGGTGTCAGGGAGTTTCAGCGGTAGCTCTTAAGTAACTACAAAAATACTTGCTTTTCTATCAACAACATAAGCAACATTTTCATTTTTTGAAAGGCAGGTTTTACTTCTTGCTGTAATATGCCACTGAAATTGCCTTAGAGTATCTGATAGCTTCTCGATCGTTTTTTGTTTGTTTGTTTGCTTTGGTTTGGTTTTTTGTTTGTTTGTTTTTTTTTATATTGAGTTTTATTTTCAGCTGCATATGGTCTTAGCATAAGGAGTTTAAGTCTATGACACAATTGGAACTTTAGCACATGCCACATGAAAGAAAAGACATAATTGCAAAGAATCTAATATCACAAAAAATCATATTATAGTCCATTCTGTGGGGCTAACAAGTAAAAGAAAAATGTATCATCAGAGCGTAACAGACATTTCTTGAATCAAGGAAAGGTCATCGGGCTCATCCCTCATGGACATCCTATTTCATCATGAAAGACACTTAATTGATTCTTTAATTTGTCCCAGGAACCTTGTTAGGGAGAGTGGAGAGTGTGATGCAGCTTTTGCTCAGTATGTGGCATGAAGTCTGCTCCAAATTCAGCTTACATTTCCTCAGAGTTTATATGATTTTCCGTAAGGTTTAAATTCCATCTTGAAGTTTCTTGTTTGAATAATAAACGTTTTAGTCAAACATTTCAATTAAAAGATCTCTTATACAAATTTAAGTTGAACCTGGCAGCCCTGCGGACTGGCGTCCCTTCTTTAGCCAGGGACCGGGAGCAGCAGCAAGGCAGGCAGCCACTTCGACTTTCTCTGCCCGTCTGTCTCAGCTGCGATCTTCAGGGACAGCTTTTAGGGTCAGAGAAGAGCTTAGGCTTCCGCATTATCCTTCCAAGAAAATGTAATTTCCCATTATCATACCACCAAACCCAGAGAGCACCAATGACAGATGGTGTGATTGCAGCAGAGAAAGCACTGGCCTGTTCGGTCGGCTTTTGGTGGATGAACTGTGTCATCACCAGTCTGCACTGGACGCCTGCGGGGAATCCATCCAGCTCCTTGGAGGTTTATGACTCTCACCGGAAGAGGAGGTGACAGGCAGGTGAAGGAGGTTGGTCACATCATCTTTCCAGGTTCGAATGAACTGAATTTCCAGGGAACCATTTTTGAATATTGCATCAGTGATGATGGCCATAAACATATGTTCTCCCAAAAGCTCAGACTTGGCTCTCCGTTTCACTGGTGGACTTGTCATTCATACCGTCAGCCTCGGATGGGGTTGTCATGTTCCAAAGCTTTAATGACCATAACGCGTTAACTGACTAATCTGCAAAAATGACTCAGGCGTCCACTGTACCAGCTTGTGGGGAGGAGATCTTCATGGCTTTGTCTCCGAAATGAGTTTGTTCAGTGTTTCAGAGAGGCAAGTCACAGATGGGGATTCAGCCCTTAGAGCACTCTTACGTTCAGCAACAGTTGCTAAA
Source organism: Vanellus vanellus (assembly GCF_965231255.1). Lineage (NCBI taxonomy): Eukaryota > Metazoa > Chordata > Aves > Charadriiformes > Charadriidae > Vanellus > Vanellus vanellus. The sequence goes on from NC_138906.1 coordinate 147,216,544, forward strand.
CACACGTATTGCCCAGTCAAGATGCTCATAGAGACAGGAAAGCAGCACAGCTTGAAAGTCGGGTGCCCCACAGGACAGAGATACCGAGCTCCTGAACTTCTTTGGGGAAGAAGATTCCTTTTCATTTTGCAACAAAATACCATATATACAGTATTACCAGAAGAAAGCGAACAGACAATTCAATAATTGGCGACCTTCTTTCATCCATTTGATAGGAAAAAGGAAAAAAAGAGAAATCTTGACATTCAGAGACAGAAAATGCAGATTTTTTTAGTGAGTAAAGTTTCTTCTTAGGAAAACTTCTGAGCTGAAACCAGCACAGCAACTCCTTTTTCACTTCCTTTTGTTATCAATCCCAACGTATTAGAAGGATAAAGGAGAAGGCGACTCATGAATCCCTGTGGATCTTTAGAGGTACAAGGCACAATCTGGTGAGGCTGCAAACTCATCACAAACTTCATGACTGTGACCGTTGAAAGCCACCCTCCCCCTCCACACATACATTTCCTGCCACCGCCACATGTTCATCTAGGCATCAATGTTAGCCTTTCACTTGACTCTCAGGCGGCATCCCTGATTAAGCCCATTTTGACTGGAAGGCATCTTGGATGCATCCTTTACATTCCCATGGGTTTGGAACAAGTAGTGGTACCAAAATATTTAACAAAGGACTTCTTTGGAGATTTTTTCCCCATTATTACTGTGCTTATCCCACCATAAAAAGACTCTCCACTGCATCCCGACCATCAGAGCTATTTCCTTTCCCTCCTTGAAAACCCATCAACCATTTTGCTTTCTGCTTGCCAATTCCACAGCTCTCTCCCAATCTGCTTAACGCCCCAGGGAAGCCCCAGGGCTTCCCCTTAGGCAGTTTGTCTATCCTGGCCGTTGTTCCTGACAGCAGGAGCTGTGGAAGGCAGTGAATTGCCTCTTGCCGGCAGCCGGGATGCAGCGGGGTGGGCGGCAGGCAGGTAGCTCCCGCAAGATGGCTGGAGATTGTCCTTGGCTTCTCCACGCCGCAGTTGGGAATGTCAAGGCTGATTTTGATTTTACTTTCTAAGCGTATTCAAAACCTTGGGCCATGTATATATGGCAGATTCAAGAGGAGGGAAGAATTATTTCTAGTATATATTATTATCACTGTATCAGCCACCGAAGCAAAAACTCTTTGCTGACCCAACCTATCAGGATAATCATTTTGAGTTCCTGCAGTAATTGAAAAGGAGAGACCGTTGAGCCTGAGGACACGGCCCAGTGCTCATCAAGCACTGGCAGGTTTGTTAGTTAAGAAAAATCAAAATCAATTAGACACTTCCTTTAAAGCTCTTATCAGTGCAGCATTCGGTATCTTCTCTCTGATGATGATGTTATTCTACGTGTTCCCCTATGACCTTAATCGTGACTTGAATTTCTACTGGGGATAGCAATAAAACCAAAACGCAATATTAATCAAAATCTCATCACAGTTTGGTAAGTAGCATAGGCCTGACATATGCTTAACATATAAATTCTTAATTTAGAAAACGGCAGGGGGGGAAAAAAAATACAAGTTGAACTCTGCTTCTCTCTGAAGGTCACGTTTAACGAACATGATCCCATTTTGCAGAAGTCCAGACCATTTCTGCAGGTCACAGTCTATCTAAAAATTCTCATTTATCAAGCCCATGTTTTTAGAACACTTCTCAGCCCCACAAAACGTCAGGGTCCCACCAAACGTGCTACGTTAATCTTCCCCGCTGAAATGCTCCGAGGGCTGGCTCGGAAGTTGGGTCGCGTAATCTCCTCCGTGCTTTGAGGTTAGCTTCTTGCTGCCTCACTTCCCTATCTCTCTCAGCACGTCTTCTTACTTCCTTTTGTTGTAGTCTTGTTATTCGCATTTTCTTTGCTCACCTCACCAAAATACACATTTGCGTTCTTTGTAAAAGAATTATTTATCTTCCAGAATACATAACATGACAGACTTATCTTCCCTAATGTTTCAAAGTGAGCTATTTCTACGGCCCCAGCTGTGCAGCCTTCTGTTTGGTTGGGGGTTTAGCACACAATGGATTTCAAGCCTGACAAAATAGACCGGGAAAAGATGGATAGTACACAAAATTTGCTATGCAAAAGTTAGACTTATTTAATATTACTGATAGGCAGCAGGGAGTAAATCCCATCCTTATGCCTTGGCAGGTCAGGACTACAGTTCAAGCTATGCTAGAATTGCAGACTGACCGTCAACCTGCTTCGTCTTGGAGGAAATCACTCACTGCGGATGTTCGCTGCTTTAGGTAGTAGACTTACACTTGCTTTCCTGCTATTAAAAGGTAAGCACATTGCTTCAGTAACTGAGTAATTCTTTGCTCTAGTATAAGAGCGTGTCACCCCTTCATGGCCATTGCTCATGGACATGTGGCAGGATGAGAACGTAGGAGGTGAGTGGTCTGGATTCACACTGAAATGCTTTAAATCATCGAGCTTGGGTGAAATCTCAGCTATAAGCATTACAGAATCACACAAAATCACAGAATATCAGGGTTGGAAGGGACCTCTGGAGATCATCTAGTCCAACCCCCCTGCCAGAGCAGGGTCACCTACAGCAGGTTGCACAGGATGGTGTCCAGGCGGGTTTTGAATGTCTCCAGAGTGGGAGACTCCACAACCTCTCTGGGCAGCCTGTGCCAGTGCTCTGCCACCCTCAAAGGAAAGAAGTCCCGCCTCATGTTTAGATGGAACTTCCTATGTACAAGTTTGTGCCCGTTACCTCTTGTCCTATCATTGGGCACCACTGAAAAAAGACTGTTCCCATCCCCCTGGCACCCTCCCTTTAAGTATTTGTAAGTATTGATAAGATCCCCTCTTTTCTCTATACTAAAAAGACCCAAGTCCCTCAATCTTTCCTCATAAGAAAGATGCTCCAATCCCCTAATCATCTTCATAGCCCTTTGCTGTACCCTCTCCAGCAGTTCACTGTCACTTCTTGAACCAGGGAGCCCAGAACTGGACACAGTACTCCAGATGCGGCCTCACCAGGGCAGAGTAGTCAACAGAGTTAACCTTTCTTTACTTTGAACATAATTGTGAGACTGAGTACAGAAGTGCTATCAGGTCTCAAAACACACATACAGATGTCTCGCTGAAGTTTCTTGTTTTCTCTACAAAGACTTGAGCCCAGGACCTCTGGTTGCCCCAGGGCACATTAAGCAACCAACAGAGGCAATGGCACATCCTTATCTTTGGCCCAAAAAATTCTCGTTCATGAAACGGCACTTGCTGGCAATCCAGAGACAATCTCACTGACCTAGAAGGGCTCTCCAGTTCCTTTTGGCAGTAGGAGTTGGAATTAGATATGCTGATGCTAAATGGCTTAGCATTAACAGCAAAACAGCTTAACTACCCTGTCCCAGAAGGTTAAACTATAATGAGCCTCTTAAAAAACGCTCAGTGCAATGGGCAAGCTCTAGGCTTTGTGGCACAAGGTTGGGGATCAGGCTTCCTCTCCACTCAGCATGTGGCTATACAGCCAACAGAAAGAGTGAATCCACACCGGAACATTTTAAAGTACTACTTTTGAAATGTAAGGGAATAAAATGATCAAGTTTAGATGTAAAGAAATAACCCAATGGAATTAAATTTGACGTTCATCTACAAATAAGGATATTTTACCGCGATAAGGTTTTATATTTAAATAATTCTTTCTTCTTTAAGGATCTTACAAACTATCAGCAGCTTGGGACTTGGCTCTGCAAGTTCACACGTGTTGACAAGCTGTTGCGTCTGCCCCACGAGTCGCCTGGGGACCACGCACGCTTGCCGCACTGCCTGGGATGCTCTGCTGTGGTGGCACCTCAAGTGTATGATACTTAGATTTTATGTAGATGGCACTCTACAGCAATAGTGGCATTGTAAATGAATGCTTCCAATACACAAATAACAATTTACTCTCCACAAATATGTAGATTCCCGATGAAATGCTCCAGCTTTGAAGAGCTACACTGCAGCTTATACAAGGGACCATGATTAAAAGCAAGGAGAACAACAAACATGGAGCAAGCATGGAGGCAGTAGGGAGTAATTCCTCCCATTAAAACCAGTGTTTCTTGTCAAGCAAGAAATGGCTGGTCACCAGAAATCATTTGCTAAGTTGCTTCAGGGAAGCACATGTCTAGTAAGAAAGAAAACATAAAAAACACCCACCCTAAGAAAGAAAAAAAAAAAAAACCCAAACAACAAAAGAAAGGTAGCCTACGGTTAAAAATACTTATTTTCTCCAACTATTTTCCAAGCCCTTTTACAGACAAGCCCCAGTTCTGTCCTTGAAACCTTTTCTTTTTGCCCTCCTCCTCCCAGTCAGGAGTCACATAAAGTAATGAGTCTGCAATGAATCGCAGCGTTCCAGATCTGCAGCTAGTAGTTGAATTTGGGGGCCCCACGTGTTTCAGCTTCCTTCAAGGCTACTTTCAGCCACTACAATCTGGGAACATCTGGAGGTCTTGCCAGTAGGGCTAAGCACCCATCTAAGCAACTGCATTAGAAAAAGTTTCCTTAAAAAAAAATATTTTCTGCAGAACAGCTCTACCAGAAAGTTCTCCAAACATGTCTAAAACTGCCCTGCTCACTGCAGGAACTTTGAATGTTCCAAAAATGTGGGTTCCTGAGAGGCCAAGCAAAACTGCGTGGCTTGCACAGTGAACCTCTGAAGCCCTTAGAAACCTCTCCTTCCAAGCCATAATTGTTGCTGTATTTTGCCTAGGAACAGAAGCTGAAATTGCCATTTTCCCTCTAGTTCTAAAAAAGCAATTTGGTACGTAGCAGGATTGACTCGGCTCTACCCCGTAGGTGTTTCCCTGCTAGTAACTGTTACAGCCCACTGGAAAACCAGCGGACACATCCCTCATCTCAATGGTGGAGATATGGGATGCGTAGCTACAGCCTCACCCCGTGATGGAAGGGTCCTGCCACACCAGCCAGTGCTAACGGGATGACTAATGCCCCTAAGGTCCCCTCTAAGCTCCAAAGCAAACCTACACCTCTGAAACAGTTCATTCTGCTTCAAGCACCCATTTAAAGACTGCTGAGCTTTACAGCTCCTGAAACTCCATGTCAGCCTTGCTGAGGAGAGAGTAGAAGAGAACTTGACCCACAACTCAAAACAACTAAAGATAATGTGAAGTGCTGACTCCAGTAAAACCACACCAACCCCAGGTGGATCTCTCACCCTGAGACCAAACCAGGAGAGCAGCCTCAGCTTTTCTGCTTCCAGCTGGAAACTGAATTACATGAGATACGAGGTCTTCGGAACACTTTCCTGTCACTCATCTGTCAAAAGCAGAGCTTGGGGACAGCAAGGCACAATATAAAACCCATAGACTTGAGCTTCATTTTATGGAATCATATTGGAGCTGTCTTGCCTAGAATGTTCCTGAATTTTTTAAAAAACAGGTAGTTGTTATGGCAATTAGCACTTGGCAGGTTTAAAATGATTTTTTTGTTGTTGTTATTTCAGACTAGGCTACGAGAGGACAGAAAAAGGAGAAGAATCCTTCAAGCAAATTATTTTGTTACATTAAAACGGAAGAATAAACAAATCAAGCAACCTTTACTGTGTAATTTGTAACTTCAGGAGTGGAAAAGCACGCCTGCTTCTTACTCATCACAACTAGCAGCTCCTGCGACTGCAGCTAACAGGTAATACTAATTTTTCTAAGGGTCAGTTAGGCAAAAAATTATTTTCAGTTATATCTACAATATTAACACAAGGCCCTTGAATACAGCTCAAAAGCTACAGCGGTTCTTAGAATAGTTCTCACTTTCAATAGGTTCCTTACCTGAGTTTTGAGGCACCCGAATGCCACATTAGTAGTGAGCAATTTCCCCCTCTTTAAAAGGGTACTTTGAGTGATCATTTTTGGAAAGGCTGGGATTCCCGATCTTCCAACAACTTTTAACGACACCTTGGAAGAAAATATAGCTATACTTACCATAAAGAAAAAAATCCCAAGAAAGAGTTGGGAATAGAGGCTAAATCTTGAATTCCAATACATTTTGTTATCCATATGGCTGTTCTTCCTTCGTTCCTTCCCTCCTCCATTCAGACTCTGGAAATACCAGCCTGCCAGGATCTCGCCAAGATGTAAGTTACTGGAAATAAGGAAGCGCACCCAGCCACGCACTGCCAGCTGCACCGACACCATACCAAGAGGTGGTGTAGCTAATTTAGCTACTTCCCTTCCAAAAGGACCCGAAGCAGAAGGCAAGGTAAAAGGCAGGCGCTGACTGGGCTGTCGGAGGCTGCTTCCGCATTGTCTCAAATTCCAATCTTCAGGGTTTCCACATGCCCATGTTGTCGTTCCGGAAGTCCTCCCCTTCAGGAGAACACAGCTGAGGGGATGCTACGCTGCCCGCAGTGCCACAGGCAGTTCGGTTCCCACCCCGCCAGCCTCCCTCCTTGTTTTGCCCCTTCATCCCGTGCTGTGTAGTCCGTAGGTTGGTAAGCACTGCAGTTCCCGCAGAAAGAGCATTCTGTAGGGCAAGTGCGTGCGGTGCTAATCACGGCACTAAAGGCTCAAAAAATTCCAGGTCCCTGTGAGCCTTTTCTGCTCAACAAAGCAGGAGGAGACTGCATTGCAGAACAGGACATGTGCTGAGTGTGAAGCAACACTACCACATTTTAGGAGGGTCTTTTATGTCAGAACACAGACTAAAAATACATGAAAATATGCTTATAAGAGGACGCTGATCACTCCATACTGGAAATTTTTTTCATGACCAGATACTGTAGATCACTCTAGTGGAGGAATGAAGGAAATGAAGACAAGGGTGACCCTTTTGCGATATTTAAAAGATCAGCTTAGGCACTGAAATAAAAGGCAGCTTTCTTAAATAAAACAAAACCAAAAACCACCAAAAAGATCCAATGACCTCCTATGTAAAGATAACTTCATATTTTGTGTTTTTAATGGCACAAAAGTAAAATATTTCTTCTGCTATATTCCACTGGTCCTCATTTGATTATGCAATTTTCAGTAATACTTTGATTTCTCCAGGTACATGGAGTCACTTTACAGAACCCTATTAACCCAAAACTTTCCCAAACAGTTGGATAAAGGTTAAAAAAAAACCCACCAGGAATTCTCAAGTCACATTATTTCATCTAGTTTACATTTAAATGTTTAGAGCAAAGCAGTTTACCATGCAAGTTGAAAGTCAAATCCTTTCAGTAAAGGAAGCAGGCAGTATCTTCATTAGAGCCTTTGTAAGAGACAGAACTCACATCTGCTATGGAGTGAGCTGTGATCTTTCCTTTCTAAAAGTGGGTCCAATGTCCCCAAAGGAATTTTGTAGTCATGGTCTGTCAGCTTGCGAGGCTTCCAGACTGGAATGTAGCCCTTTGTTTTGTAAATGTGTTTGATTATTGCTTTTTCCTTTTGACAAGTGCTTTCATGCATTAAAGAAGTCATTGTTACTTTTTTCAGTGGTAATTGAGGGATATACTAAGTTCTGCCTTAGAAAGCCTCATTAACCTTTGCCCTCCATATTCTTCCTTTCTTCCTATTCTTAATCAGATGCTGATTTCTATTACCTATTATAACAGATTATTAACTTTCAATTCTAGCAATGGTGACTAGTGTCCCCAACTACTTTTTTAAGGTTTCAGATTATCCTACCCACCTTTTCTACCAATCTCAATCCTTAATTCTGGAACAAGGGGCTCAGCTCCTTCTAGAAATGAAGCATCGCATTCAAAATCTAAGGATCGTATGTATTTTAACCTCTCTTTTTTTTTCCCCAATACAAGAAAAAGCTGATCTTCTAAAAAGTCAGACCTGTAACTTGCTTAAGTCCACTGCATGTGCAAAAGGATAAGGCAATGGGGTTCACATTCAGTGACTCGGTTCATCTTACTATTCCAGGTATCAGATTAACCTGGTGACACCAAGATTACTTTTCACCCAAATAAGAGCTATCTAAAACTAGAAAATACTTACACTCTGCTTACAGGTAGAGCTCAGTCAAGAAAAAGACGACTCGTGCTTCCCTTTTGTTGACTATATCAGTACAACAAGAGTATTTTAATACAGTTCAATTATTTTCCAAGAGTCTCAGTTCTTGACAGAGATGTGGTACTGTTTGAAAATCAGTCTCTATTTCCCTGTAGTTATTTCAGTTTCAAACCAACTATCTAGAAATGTCATAGTTATTCTGTGAACACCATCGGTGCAGACCTCACTGGGAACAAGGAAATGAAGAGCATCGTTGCTCTGGGGAGCCTTTCCACCAAGTGAGCTGTAGTGCCTGAACCCCCTGAACTCTATGGAGGCTCCTGCTCAGTTCCCTTTTACAGCAAGCTATGGGTTTCCATACAACTACACCTATCCCAAAGGTCAGCTCTGAAAGAACTTCCTATGCCTTTTGCCCTAAGTCTGGGGACCATATGTTTGTTAAAATATCTCCAGAGTACCAGCCAGACAGTCAGAAAGCTGTAGGCATCTAAAAGTTGTAAGTTAATTCATTAGAGCAACCGTAAAATCAGATATGAAATATTCAATCTTGACTTCCCTGAAATTAACTAAATGCCTAAATGTGTACTAACATTCTCCATAATAAAAATACTTCTGTACTGAATTTGTGTATAATACTGCCATTGCTCTAAAAGGTGTGGGAAGACAGATCACATGAAATCTACAGCAAAGGTAGTTGAAAAGTCCATTCATAAAACTTTTATTCCACTTACATCAACTTAATACACATGTTCTGAACAGTTATGCTTGGATTGTTCATGAAAATTTCATAAGACATTAAACAAAGCTAGCCATCATCTCAAGTTATTTCCCTGTTAACTATTTTTACAGCACATGCATGTTAGGCAAGTATCAAAAAAAAAAAAAAATCACAAAAGCAAAAAACCTAAAAAAGTTAAATACATGGGTTTTTGTTTTACTGCTGTGCTCGATATACAGTGTCATTATGGATATCAAGCAATTCATTTTTTACTGCATCTTTACTTGTACATTTGTTCTTAGGTTGCTTAAACCATTTAAATACAAATAAAATGTGTAGCAAAAATAATGAAAGCAACAGCAGGTAACTTTACAAATAATGGAATGTGAACCGTTTCTCTGTCCTTCTCTAGAGAAAGTTGACTGGGTTATCAAACTGTCTTAAGGAACACTTCAGCTGCAATCAAAGATGTACACTCGATCGATATATTCCACAGATTTCACATGTTGACTTGACATGCAATATCTATGGGACATCAGTTTATTCACAGCCATGTGTGCTCCGGCTTGGATACTCATACTAACTACACCTGTGGCTGCAACTGATTATCCCTTTTTTTCCATCGTGACAGACCAATATGCAAGCAGTTGTCTTTGCTTGACATAGAAAGCTGTTTTAACACTGGCCTTGTGGGAAGCCACAATATACCAAAAGTACTATGCCAAACATGTAAAACTTGTATAAAAATTTCACAACCCTATATTGGCCACCTCAGATGAAAACAGATAAGTTCCCCAAATGTTAACTGGCTCTATTCCCCTAATATTAAACAAAACCACATGGGAAATATAGAAATCCAAATAGAAGTAACATAAACCTGTCAAATCGTAAACAAAAACTATTTGTGGGACAGCATGGATGACAATGGTCTACTGTGTAAATTTCAGAATGAGGCAGATGGAAGTTGGAAGGCTGGTTAATTCTCCCCTCCTTCTCCTGCTTCGGCTTCATCTCCTTGGGTATCCGATGTCCACAACTGTTCAGGAGAGAAAACAGAGTAAAATATGTAAGACTAACATTTATGACTAATAATTAATAAGGAATTATTAGAAAGAAAGTCTATTTCTTAAATAATAATTTTGTAAGAGATCCTACTAAGCACCATGGGGGGGAGGGGGAAGCACACATTAACATGAATGCTTCTTGACTATTAGTTCTACACAAGATAAAATGGGAATCTAGTCTTAAGTGCCTCAACTCCACACTGCATTTGATGAGGAAGTTCATGAACGGGCAAAACCAAGTCTCATATCCACAAGGCTCACTAAAACACAATTACAAGCAGGCAAGAATCAGACCTACAGAACAGATACATGAGAATCAGGAACGAAGAATACTTGGTTTCCTGTGGATTTGTACCTTTTCCTCATGTGAGCTTTATGCATCTTTCTGAAAGAAGCACTTCAGTAAAGGTGTCTCTCCACATCCAGCATTAGAGTGAATGCTACCTTTTCTTCAAAACAGGCATCTGAAGATTTTTGTTTTTAAAAACAAAAACATTTCACCCAAATCTCTGTCCCTTGGCTTTATTCAGTCAGTTGTGCCCTCCTTCAGCTACTTTTGGAATACAGAGCTTCCAAACTGGAGGGCAGGGTAAGGAGGGAAGAAGATCAGGCTAAACATGCAGTATGCACATAAGCTTATTTTCAGCTCCATAAAAATCATACTAAGGAGCCATATATCAAGACTAAGTACCATCTATGGAAACTAAGCATCGGTTCCACAGCAACACCCAGGGCAAAGAAATTATTTTGTGAACCAAGTATTTCGCCACACTGGCTGCTTCCAAACTATTACCAGCCCAGTATGATTTGTAATCTCTCGCTTTATGGAGTTACAGCAGCATTAACCAAATCCTTCACGGTCTATAGCATAAGGTGGTAAAACCTAAGAACAACTAATTCTCTCTCTACCTACGCTAAGGTCTCACAAGATACTAAAATAAATAAATCTATCATCGGAAAAATTCTATCCTTTCCAGGAGTACAAGACAATAGAGAAACTTACACAAGACCAGTAGCCTTGTTCTTGCTCTGAACATAATATACAATATCTGCACTAAGTGTTCCTTGCAGAAAGCATTAAGCAAGGAGTTAGTTTACTGGAGACAACAGCATACTCAACAGTTTCCAGCCCCTGCACTACATTCTATGCTGTGCTATGTTATTAGAATGTTATTCTCAACTTCAGTGCTATTCTTGTAAGGAACAGTTAGTAAGAACAGTTTTATCAGAGGCTTCTATCCTAAATCCTCACCACTAAAGTATCTACAGATACATACATATACATACTTCTATTCATTAAATAAAAATGAATGGGCCTGACTGGTGTGAAAGGAGGATTACCAATTGAGAGGACAGTTTAACAAATCTGCTGGGGAAAAAACCCTTGGGGGTGGTTAAAGAAAAAACAATTTCATAACAGAGAAGAGAAGGAATTATCCAGCAATCCCAGTAAAACAGATTTTGACTTGATATATTAAACAACCCTCTGAACACTTCTCTGCCTTCAGTCCCTGCTGAGAATGAACACAGGCTCTTCTTCAGCCATACAAAACTCAATATAAGAAGAATCATCAAGCGAGGAAACCACTCCTGCACATAACTGATCAACATGCTGAACCACTGTCAAAAGCCTTTGTAACAGACTTGCATAACTAGCAAAACAGACCTTTTTTACATTTATGAAATTCATTGCAGTCTTTGGCAGTCACACATACATCAAAACTTATTTTCTACCCCAAGAAGTTGTGGAAAAACATGGAATCAAAGCACTCATACAGGTCATGCTAAGCATTTAAGGCAAGACATACCATCCATTCAAGAATATGGAATCCTGCAGCTGCTTACAGCTCTCTCCCTTACAATGGAAAGCTCACACCACTTATAAGGCCTACTACTGTAATTCACACACTATGGCAGCTCAGTCCAACTTTTGCTCTTGTATGAAACAATTTGTTTTCCAACTGTTACGACAAGCTTTACATTATTTTTACAGGGAAGCTAGCAATTAAAGTCAGCTTCTATTCTCTATTTCAATAGCAGCCATTCAAAGGACATCTCTTGAGCAATCTCACACAAGGGGACAGCACACACAGACGGAGAGCAATGCCAACCCTGTATCTGTCTCCATTACAGAGGTTGAGAAATCTCTTCCATTTGTTTTGTAAGGAACAGCTGGAACAATCACAAGTAGTTTTTTCAGGAAAGTTAAGCTGCCATTCTAGTGGAAAAGGTTCCAAGGAACCAGGAAATAAAGAGTTAGAAACAAAAGCAGAAAATACAGCAACTCCAATGTTTATGCAACTGTACAACTTTAGTTCTAGTTATGTTAAAAAGAAGCCCAGCTATTTTGTAAATGTCTCTGATATGAGATGCACAGAATGAGAACAAGGGGTTACATCTGGCGATAAGAGGTGCTTCTTATTTTTTTCAGTTCTGGCTTGCAGCTCTCCCTTCTCCCCCACAAAGACCAGGGAGTGAAGTATGCCATTAATTACACTATTGCTTACATTTACTGTTTCATTTGCTTTAGGTGTTCATCTTTGCCAGTTTTAAAGTTCAAAGTAGGTTAAAAAAAACCCACATGGAAGATGAAGATTTTGATTACTCTGACAACACCACAATCTTGATCTGTAACTTACACCACAGGCAGCTATGAGTCCAAGGAAAAAAAAAAATTAAGAGTTTTACAACGGCCATGGTAATAGCCTGGTTAGTACTGATTCCAATTTCAGCTTTACCAAAATTAAAACCCAAACAACAGGCCCCTTAGACATTCAAGCTTTGTTTGTAGTTTTCATGTAGGATCTATTCCTTGCACATGCAGTTACATAGCATAAGCTATATGAAATTTGACGTAAGTTTTGAAGAGGCAAATATGGCTGTATTCTCAAATGTTGTTTAACAAAACGTAATAGCTTTGCTAGTCACAGTCCAAACTACGTCACTTAAACAAGCTAAATTCCTTGAATAAAAACAAAACAAAAAATTTGGTCAATTTGACATGTCAGAAAACTGTGTTAATTAGTATGCAATAAAAAAGACATAACTCAGAAACATGATGTACTGTAAAACTCATCTGTAAGTAAGTAACTGACAGACACAGTTCCACAGCTAAGAATGAACGGGACAACTGAGTGCCACAATGACCAATCCCCTTATCAACAATATGCAAACATTAATGATACTCACTGTCAAGTTGTCTCTCAGTAACTGCATTATTAGCGTGCTGTCTTTGTATGACTCTTCACTTAATGTATCAAGTTCAGCAATTGCTTCATCAAAAGCCTAGTGTTACAAAAACAAAAAACTCCATTGGCCATGTGACAAAAGGTTATGAAAATAATATAGATGGATTTCCCCTCCACTTAGACTTACCGTTTTTGCAAGGGAACAGGCTTTCTCCGGGGAATTAAGAATCTCATAATAAAACACGGAGAAGTTTAGAGCCAGACCTAATCTGATAGGATGTGTTGGCTGCATCTCCTTTTTACTGATTTCAAAAGCTTCTTGATATGCCTGTTGTGATTGCTCCACTATCCCTTTGGGGAAAAAAACAAAACACACACAAAACCCACAACAAGTAATTAATTCACATACCGTATTCAGACATACAATCAGGACTCTGTTCATGCTTGCATGAACAAAGTATGTTAAGAATGAATGCCCGTGAATGAGTGCTTTACCTAACAAGTTGCTATTTTATGAACATTTTACTAAATTACATTTTAAAATTATTAAAAAAAAGTTGTCATTGACCAAATCACAGGTTTGAGTCTCTCCTTGCCACTCTATAACTAGTTGTATTTACAAATGCTTGCAGCAGTTTTGTAGCACTTAAGGAATATAAAACCCACCAACTACAAGAAAAGGTACAAAATCGAAGTTTTAACTACACACGGGTTTGATATAGTGCCCCAATTTCAATGTCTTTAAATGCTGCGAAGCATTACAGATGCACATTTAGTCACAGAAAACAATGGTGACCTTTGCCTACCACACTGAACCCTTTCAGTAACAGTCATCTATGAATTCCCTGTCAAATTGCTTGGCAAAGATAGTGTGGCTTACCTCAACTCAAATTAAATATATTTCTGAAAGCTTCCAACAAAGTTCCATTTCCAATGCAGATATTGAAAGCTTTTTTACCCAACTTGAATGCTCTAGCCTATAAACTTTGAAGTAAGGGAGAAAAAATAACAATTGGTTTCTTTTTTCAGTGATTAATCTTTTGCCATTCTCTTAATTGGTTTAATTGGTACAAGTTATAAACACTTGGCAGAAAAAAAAAACAACTATACTGTGTATACTAAGACTGAAGAGCTCAACAGTTTCCATTCTCACTGAATGCACTTGAACTTATGAGCAGACTATGCCTGCACAAGTCAGAGATCATGGCCCAACGCAGCCCACAAGCTGGATGATGCCCTTGACGCTCCAGACACTGCGCACAAAGGGACCATTGTTCCTGCACTCTCCAAGACTGTTAATAGCATCTGAGAAAAAGGTGGGCAGGAAGTCATTCAATTCAGATGCAAAAGCATTCCAATCCTAACATTTCTGGATCAAACCAGGAATGTATCCAGCACGATCTCTGCAACAGCACCAGTCACATGTATTCAAAAATAAAGGAATTTTAGGCTAAGGACTCAAAAATACATCAGATATTTAAGTGAGAAGTACTCAAAATCTGAGAATAACTGAATACCAATATTTAGGATGTCTATGCAATCTGTATTTGTTCACCTTTATGTATTCACAAAAACCAAAGCATCACATCGTCCTCTTCAACATGGAAGAGGGAGGCCAATCACTGCACAATTACTCAATACACTGTCCTCTCTACACTCATCACTAATAATGAAGTGCTTCAGAAAATTCAGACAGCTGCCATAATACCTTGAAAGTGACCAGAAATTCATATATTATGGTTGAGAAGAAACAGGTTTACTCTAAGTTAAATTTAGAAATAGTGAGAAGCATTTCCCTCTTCCTGTAATGGAAAAGCCTTAGAAAATGGCACTGTTTATGACAGGCAAAACACACAGCATGAAAAAACAAGTAATTTCAAGGAGTGCAGATGAACATTTTATTTTTTTAATTATTATACTTTAACATAAATAACTTCAAAAAGAAAAAAAGGCCTATTTTTTCTCCTTATTTGAGAAAATACAGTTACTGTTTGAGCAGTGATTTGGGGAACTTAGTGCAAAATTTTATGTATTCTGTTAATTTTTAAATCAGTCACCCAGAATTTAAAAAGTTGCAAGATTTTTAACCTTGAATTCTTTAGAAAGTGTTGTACAGTTCCAAAGTTCAAGGCTAAAATAGTAGTGCGAGGTACCTGCTTGACATTCCTATCTGCTATGACTGCTCTAAGAAAACCCCAGTTGATAAAATAAACGATCTGCTTTACGAAGATAAAAACCCAATTCCTAGAGTTGGGAGCTTTATACTGTTGCTGTGTTTACTGCAAAAGGCTGAAAGAATACTGTCCAACTAAATGACCATTATTTCTTGAACAATAATTATCAACTGCTCTTCTTCAAGGTCACAGACAGCATACCAGAAAAGCCTGTGAGATAAAACACCCGGGGGGTGAAATCTTAAGTTTAGGAGCCATGGCAACTACGAGCTACATAGGCTTTCAATAAAAGTTTTCTTCATCTGGAAACCCACTAAAAACCGCTCAGTCAGGAGACTGGGTTAAATAAAAATGACCTTCAAGCCCACTTTAAGCAAAGATTTTCACAGTCTGATTTTAGAGTCTGCAATTTATTCCTCAACAGAAAAAGAAACTTCGGGACTCAAAATATTGTGCCTTCCATGCACGTGAATAGAGATGACTAAAAGGAAAATATAATTACTCTTTGTACAGCACCAGATCTAAAGTACTAGTTACACATGCAATTCTGCCACCACCAAGACTGGGTCAGTTTGCATGCAGTACAGCACCAGAAGTCAAATCAAGCCCTATTATACTAAGCCTTAGTATCTTTACGCAACTCCCTATTATGCAGCATACTGGGGAAACTGGGCTACCCTATGTAATGCGGATATAACACATCCGCCACAAAGCTAAAGCAGACACATCTATCCCCTAGAAATTATTCCAAGTCTGTTTCACCTCTATACCAAAGTCAACCTAGTTTCTGTGAAGCCACACAGACATCTTTCTGGATCACACTGGGAGAGCTCATTAGCTTGAAAGCAGCACAAGGCCACAGGGGCACCTTCAAAAGCACCACAAGGAACCTAGGAAGTCCTACAAAAGGGCAGAGTGCTACCAACCATCAGCCACACAGCTGAATGCTTCTCCTATAATCCCTGAGGTCCCAAGTCCATGCGTTCAGACTGCACATTCCCATGCATCCCATACTTCTGCAGACTGAGTGAAGACTAAACTGAGTTTGCAAGAAAAGAGCTCTAGGCTAGCAGAAGTTACCAGAATGGGCTCTGCTGAAATGCACTGCTCTTCGGGGCATGCTGCCACCAGTCCTACACTGGCCCCAGGAAACACCTTAGCACTGTTTGCAATGAGCTGTATCTAAACATAATGTGTAGTTCTGAATTGAAGGTGACTCTACATGGAGTCAGCATGTTGTTAGGATGTCTCTTCAACTACAGCAGTTAAGCCACCTAATATATTAAATCCCTTATATTAATTTTTTTTAGCTAGATTTAGGTGAAAGAAACTTACCTGCAATTATGACAAGCTGCTTACATGAAGATACAAGTAGTGTGAGGAAATAAAAGACACTTGGACATTAAACTACCATGGTTATGGAAGAAATTTTCCTAACACTAAGATTAGTTTTATTAATCCCTTTCTTTTCCAGGTGGTTTCTAGTCTCTTTGCTCACTGAACCTATGCAGACTTTTTGTATTCCGTAGAAATGCAAGAGAAAGACTCCAAAAAGCTACAAGACTTTGTCCCCCTACAAAGAGGTAAAAAAACAATACTCAGCCAGGCAGAAGATGCATAAACCTGTACTTCAGTGATGTATATGCATGCATGCAATGTGTAAGCTGGAGCGGATTTCAAGATTTTGTGACCATCTATTCACTGCTTACAATGGCAGAGGTACATGGAAATTTTCGTAACTCATTTGAAAGCCAATGACCAATGATTTTTCTTCAGAAAACAGAAGCCTATTACCAAAGAAATGTACATCCAAATCAGAATTATTCTAAAATTAGTCGTGTTACCACCCCACCAAAAGCAATCTAATTTGACAATATTCAGCCACAAGCTGACATATACTACCTTTCTTGTCATCTCCGGCAGCAACCTCAGCCAAGTAACGGTAGTAGTCTCCTTTCATTTTCAAATAGAAAACTTTACTTTCTGCTTGTGAAGCATTAGGGATCAAGAACTTTTCCAACAGAGACTAAAAGAGAAACAAAAAACAGTGTTTTGAACATACATACTTTTAAAGAGCACTGAACCAACAATTCAATTATACTACAATCCATTTCAAAGTCAAGACAGCTTTACTGTTTGCCTATTTTCTTCACATCCTACATAGCGTATTCAGCTAAGGAGAACATGTTTTGGATCACAATGCCAGGTACAAAAAGGAATGCGGCATGCTGTGACTAGATGGGGAGAAGACTGTGTTAATTTAGCAGATCAGTCTTGTATGACCAAATGAAGGGTTTTTCTAAGCTGTTATACATTACCCCGACAAAAATAAGGTAATCCAAAGTGTCTGGGCAGAAGGTATACAATGAAAGAAAGTCTGCATCCACAGATGGTAATAAAAAGATTTGAAGTATCAGCTGCCAAATCAGAGACCCAAATATCTTATATACATAGGCAATAAATAAGCCTCGTTAACCTTGTTCCCATTAACTGGAATGCTGTACTGGCATCACCAGCAAGAAACCGCAAGGTGAACCTGGATTCTTGCATTTCCAGACAGCTGACAATCTGACAGTCAGCTGTGTGGCACTGAAAAGGATCATCTATTTTATTTGACTTTATCTGCTGCCCTAACAGGTGTTTCCTGTATCTTCTACAGCAAAAGTAGCTCTCTGGAGTCACTCCACCAAATCCTCCCTGTGGGCTGCCAGTTAAGACCAGGTTTTTCTAGATTATTCTAACTGCTTATTAAATTAACACAGCAAGTTCCCAGCTGAGGCAGTCATGTAATTTAGCAAGAGTTCTATTATGATGAAAAGAAAAAAAAAAAAATATCACTAGCTCCAACACATTTAGTCAAATTAAGGTACAAGCTTGTCAAACTTCTTGATACTGAGTGCCTAAAGTCAGTCTTTGAAAGAAAAGGCAGTTATTTAAAAGCCAGAAAAAGTGTAGCAGGGCTCTTGAATACTCAAAATTAAATCAGAAGCTGTTACACGTACTTTGCTAAGGCTATATAGCAAATATTTTTAAAAAAAGATGTTTTAGTAAGAATTTTTGGGTATCTTTTTTCTCCTGCAGATTAGATGACTGACATTTCAGTTTTCCATCACTGTTTTTAGCTCATATTTTCAATGACATCACAGAAATGGACAATCTAATTCAGTTTCAACCCACAGAATGATGGCTGCTTTACAGTATTTTTGTCTAGATAGCACCCTGCAGGTTAAGTATCTTACAGGACATGGTCCTGGGATGGGCATACCCTGAATATGGTAGGCTGTAACCAGTGTACTGGGACACAGGTACCTGTGGTACCCGCTCTGCTTGATAGGCTAACTGACATAAAGCTACAGAAAACTTTTGTAATTCACAGAAAGAGAAAGAAGAGTGAACAGGTTTGGTTGGTTATTGGATTTTTGTTTTGTTTTAATTAAAATGCTGCTAATTCATTTATATAAATAATGAATATTTAGCCTGGTAGCCTCAACCTTGTGTGAAACCCTTCAAAATGAAGTGACCTATTATGGCAGCTCTCTCATTTCTATCTCAGCAGACAGGGTGATGAAGAAGTTCAGCTGACAGAAACCAAAATCAGATAAGGTTCAGCTATGCCTATGCTCCAAAAACCTGTTAATGGACTTTATTAGTTTCAATCTAATGGAAGGTAGTTCTTCAATCATCTTTACTATTAGGCATTTCCAGTATTGCAGGGGCTGGTATATAGCTTCATTTTATAACCACGCAGGGAGATATCAAAAAATACTGTGTGTCCTTGCTTCCCATCCAAACGACAGAAAAGACAACCCTTTGGCAACAAAGGAAACACAACATAAGCAAGTCAGCAGCAGCAGTATTTTTATGGTGCCAGTCAAATGGGCTGACAAGCCACCTCCTGCCAAGGGCGCCCTTCTAGAGGGCATACCACTATGCGAGGAGAAAGGTTCAGAGCCACTCCTGCCTCAGTGCGGCCAGAATGAAGCAGAAGGCTGGAAGGTACAGGGGTCACGCGCTTCAGCTCTCTAACTACTTACACGCTCTGTTCTCACCATTAGAGAACTTCAAGATTCACAGCTATGACATTTTTCATCAGTGCCAAGAAACTCTACTTCAATGACAAATGAAGGTTCCCAGCTACTGAGAATAAGGCTCCTTATTAGTTTTTCTCTGTAGGGCTGTAATTAAGTCAGGTGTGTCAGTCTGCACCTACCCTTCTGGCACCATGGGGAGTCACCCTCCTTCTGTACCCTCTATTAATTGGTCAGATATTGTCAGTGATTCTAGAAACAGGAGTTATTCATCATCTGTATAGAAGGTTGTTCAATTAAGAAGTACAGCTCTGCTCACTCCCATAGCAGCAACCAAACTTCCAGACTTGAACTTGACTTAGGCAACAAATGAGGTGAAGTTGTTTGCAAGTTCCTAATTGAATGGATGAACTGGACCAGCAGACAGAAAGAGAGGAAAGACTACTACCAATTGAGAAAGTCTTCCTAATCAGAGATACACTAGCAGGGCAACAGCAGCTCGGACAGTGCGTAAACCTTGTACTGAGAAAAGTTTTAAACCCATGTTGAATTTAGAAGACTGACAAGCTAAGAAAATCCCTTTGAACAACTATTCATAGAATACAACCTATGCAAAGAGGCTTGGACTCCTAGACTGCACTGGTAGTTTGCTCATATCTGGATAAAAGACTCTATTCTATACAAATAACGTGTCGGACTGGTAGGCCACATATATTTGTGAGAATTTTATTTATGTCAAATACTTCATAAACAGCAACAGCAAAACCTGAAAGCAGATTAACATTTAAAAGCTAGCATGTGAAATTACTCAAAGGAGATCTCTCCCCTGTTATTTATCTACTACTATATATTCTGTTTCTTCTGTTTGTACCAGTCTCTATTTCAGGTTATATTTTCTTTTACTGGCATAAGTAAACATAAACCACTCCTTTGAAGTTAGCCTGAAGATTCCGAGTACACTGATTTACCCTAGAGATTGGCTGTGAAAGCCACAGTCTGCACTGGAGATGCTGTGACTACAGAAAGCAATAGAGATGAGACAATAAAACTACTGACCTTTTAGAGTTCAATTACAGAAGATAACAAAATGTTAGGCATAAAAAAAGCATAATGAATCTAACACTTTATTATCTGCTAAGACATCTGCTTACGGGGAATAGCGTTTATCTATTTTTTTATTTTTTTAAAATAGCTTTAATGGCAAGGCTTCTCTGGAAGATACAATTTTTTCCACAAGGAAGACTATCTTGATATTCAAGTCCTTTTGATGGGTTATGATTGCCACAGCAGAAGAAACAGAAACAATAACCGTTTTGATCGTACCACCAATATATGCCTACCTTCTTCTCTCTGTTACCAGTTGACATGACAATGTTTATCAGTATAGAGCTGATCACCATATAGGCCACTGAAGTGCTAACAGCTAGTCCAAGACTCGACCAGTAAGCTGATCTGTAATTACTAAGTTTAGGTGATCTGCATCACTGTGATGCATACAACACCCTGACAACTGAAGACCATACAACACAGGTGTATTATAGCTACATGGTATGTAGCTAAGCCCTGTGCTCGTTCATGACATTCCTGCTATCGTGCTAAATTCCCATCCGTTTTTGATATATACTAATATGCACTAACTACAACTCCATGGGCAGTTAATTACAGTGCCTCAATCAGAATCTGGTAGAAACAGCTTTTTAAACAAAACCAAAACACCACTCCCTGCCCTCTAAACCCCACAATTACTGAGCCGTAACTGTCAGAGCTTTTAATTTGACAGCAAGAATCTAACTGCTGTGAAACAAACCACAGCATTGTAGTCAATTAGGCAGATGCTGCAGCATCTCAGAGCACTTTTCAGCCAAAACCTGTGACAGCTTGTACAAGTGCTTCTAATACTTTTCATAGCAAAGTCATACACAGTCCTTCCAGAAAGACTTAATGGAAAATTATTATTACTATTTTTTTAATAAAACAAGCAGCATGTACTGAATTTTAGTATCAACTCTTACTAATATGCTGGCCGTTAAAAGAACAGGCTTCAACAATTCAACTCTGCAACCATGACTATGACTAAGTTAACAGCTTCCTGGTGCCCTGGACTGGGAGAGACAGCACATTCAAGCTCAGGAGATGTCAGCTATGCTCGCACATACCACAGATAAGAAATCTCACTAATTTGGTACGTTCCCTCACCCCCAGCAAGTATGCACTAGAGAAAAGTCTTTGTCTCCAAAGACAGAACAGAGGCTGTATGCACACAGCATTATTATTCTACTGGCAAACTTCAATCCTGGCTTATTTTAAAGACTAAACTGGTAAGAGATTAACTTTCTTCATTCTTACACGCGTTCTTTTGCCAGAGCAGGACACAGTGAACAGATGGCAACAGTAAGCACAATGCGTTTTGAGTCTACTTTGAATAAAAGGCCTGATGGACTTGTTCCTGTGGTTCTGCAAGATAAAGTCTGAAAGGTAAGAGTTATCAGGCTCAGTTAAGAGCATGAAGGAAGCATAACAAGTAGTAATTCTGTTACAAAAAAAAAAAAAACCAAAACAAAACACCCAACACCCAAGCCTCTACAAAAAGTCTGCCTGCTTCTTGCTGCAAGTAGACATGCTTCAGTTTGTCAAATTGTGGTGAGAACTTCAGTTGAAGACAGGAAGCCAACCCATAAAGACCTGAACAGTCTTTTCCTGACACTTGAAGCCTAAAACTACCCTTATTTCAAAAGGATTTGCTTACATCTTTGGCAAGTGACTTGTGTGGGTCAGAAGACTATTTCCAAATTCATCATAAGAGCATTAAAACCAATGCCTCACTTTTGCCTTGCTGCTTATAGTTCTGTGCGTAAATCCCTTTATTAAAGGCTCAGTCTCAGTACATGTTATTGCCTGGGAACTTTAGATAATTATTAATGCACTTGAGGATTGCATCAATGGCTCAATTTTCTCTTTAAGATAATTCCTTCCTGACAAACAGGAGAAAAAGAATAAAATCACCAGACTCTAGAAAAATATAGTTGTAAGAGAGTAGGTAATATATAGTTAAAGTACTGAGAGCAAGAAACTTTGTTTTTAAATACCAACTGTTGCGTAAAAACTCTAGAACTATTAAAGAAAAAAAAAATACTGCTCTCACGCAAAAGAACTAAGCTACAGAACGGCAAAAATCCGAAAGAATACACTGATATACATTAGGTAATTTAAACACTATCAGTTTTGCTCAGAGATAACTGCCATTTGTTTTCATTCAGCATCAAAAGCCACCTGACATAGTTATGACATTATTTCTAGTTTTGAAAATGAATTATACAGGAATGTTAGCTGAACTTTAATTTACTTGTCATCCACTTGTGGTATATGGCATGGGGAGGAAAACAACATGGAAGAAATCTTTGTTTTTTAAATTCATGGAAGACATGAAAGAAACATCGTATCTTTTTCTAAGATGAGCCTGAAACCTATTTCACACTAACTGACAATGGCCTAATATTTTCATGATGTATGCAGCATGCCACTATCTTTCTCCAAGACATTACAAGAACACAGGAGGGATTGTACTGCCTCACAGGATTCTTCTGTCTACTAACCTACCTGCAACACTGCCCAAAAGAGGATGCCATTAGAAAAATACATAAAGAAAGCAAGAAAATATCATGCTTCCGTTAGGCTCCATCAATGCCTCGGGACTTTCTGAGCCAGATGTGGTTTCTCTGAATGTAGTAATCTTCAACAGGCTTCTCATCCACATTCCACACACTTGTCCAAACTCCCCTCACATCAACATAACATTAACACCCACAATACACTATGGAGAAGAAGCTGGAGATACGTGACTACCTGCACAGGAGAAAGTGCTACTTTTGTCTTAAACCTACTTCCCAGTTTTATTTAAAAAGTTGTTTAGCTTACAAAAAACGTTGGTACTCAAGTCTGCATTTATTTTAGAAGACTACCAGATAACTTCAGACTATGTGAAGAGTTTCAGTACCATTTCCAAACAGCAATCAAAAGCCCCCGCTGCACTTTCACACCATCCGGGTAGCTATTTACTTTATTTTGTACAAAGGAAGAAGGTGAGCATGGGAAGAGGGAAAGGAAAATAAGAAAGATGTGACAGATATTAAGAAAAGGGACTGTGTTAGAACAAGCAATAATGAATCTTAAGATTCAGCTTTCCAGATCCACCAAGATACACTTACAGCTGAGCATGAGTATTTTAAGGAATTCCACACATATAACTACCAGATGTACCTAGCTGGCCTTCAAAAAATATTGATTCAGACCAGTGTTTCCGGGTACACACTTTGGAGGAAGAGCTACATGTACTTGCCTTCACCAAGTGGAACCCTCTAACCAACCAGCACAGTTAACTGCAGCACACCTTTGTTAAGCTGTTCTTTTAAAGACTTCTATTTTGATGACAAAGTTATTAAAGTAGGCCATCTGTGTTGGACAAGTTCAAGACACCTATCAGTCCTGTAAAAACCTAGCGTGTGATTTTCCAGGCATGTATTTTCTGCCTCAGTACCACAGTTAGGAAAGTTACTCAGGCTATAAAACAACACATGCAATTAGCTGTGTAGCAGATTGTAGTGTGTGTGTGTGTGTGTGTGCGCCAAAGGGTTTAACCAAGCCACCTGTGGCCAGTAGAAATTTTACTTATACATGTCTATATGAATTGTTGTAGGAAAATGACAAATATTTGTATTTTTAAGGGCAATATTTTTAGACAATCCCTTCCCAAACCCAGGCTGTTTTGAGACAGGCTCATTATGCTGCTTCTGATTACAGTTCTACCCAGAGCTGGGGATAAAGGCTCTGCAACTGCTGCCTCACGGGTGACCTCCCACCCTCTTGGGGGAAAACCAAAAGGACTGTCCTGCTGTCCAGTAGCATTCTACTCCAGCCAAAAGCAAAGCCTCCTGTTTAAAGTTAGCTACAGATTTTTATCTACTCATTTGCTCACTAGAACAGGAATACAAGAAAATATGTCAAATGCTAGTGGCTGCTGTGGCACTGGTAAAACATCTGCTGAAGAGGTAAACAAGCCTGTTGCCTGTTCTCAGTACCAGTTATTCTCTCTTCCCATCAAATTGGCTGCCCACACAAACAGACAGCAGCAGAAGTTTGAAAAAGGTAAGAAGGCTGCTGGAAGAGAGGAGGTGAGAACAAAGAGCCTCAGCAGGGGAGGAATTCAGAATTTGGGACAAAGGACCTTCAGCGGCAGGGAGGAATTTAACTGCAATGTTCATGCAACACTGGGATATGTGACACGCACAGGGACACCCAGGATTGATAAGAACAGGAAAAAGGTACACTTAACCAGCTGTTTTGCTATACTCTATCTGGTGAAGACCTAGAAAGGCAAAAAATGGAGGAAATGAGGCCTGAGTAATAAGAGGGTAACTGGAAAAAAAAGAACTAAAGGACTAATGGAGAAAAAGAAATCCTGCATAACAGAAAGAATGGCAAGAAAATTTTAGCTTATGCAAAAAAATACTTCAACACTCTAAATGTGTTTCTTTGGAAAAGAGAACAAAATCAGTATCACACATGGGCAGGCAGAGGAAAACATGGAAGAAGTAGGACACCCTGAAAAATCATCTTCTTGCTGACACATATGCTGGGGGATAGAACTAAGTCAGTAAGAAGTAGGTGTATGCACTAAAACGCCCACAGGGTGCTTAGAGGGAAGATATGGCACTTAAGGACGGACACATCACTGGTCTGCATAAAAAGAAAAGGATGGGAACTAAGGCAGTGAAGAGCAGCACCTCAGTTCATACTTCTACAGCCATACATGTAGCTCTCCTTGCAGATCTACCCTCCCCAACTTGGACTACCACACCCTTTACTAGCTCATTCCTCCTACCACTCTGCTTTCCAATTAGTATTTATGGAAAGGGAAGCAAGTGTGCTTAATATCATGATACACACTTTGAGATAAAAGACCTCAAAAGTCCTTCATGCCAATCATTGCAGGCTTTTAGCAAATTATGCTTAGCAAACACATAACAGTGAAGGAATCAAATTCTGAAGCATAGGCAAAAATACCTCTCTGGTTTAGACTCTGAGAAAACTCATGTGAAAGGCAGCAGCCCATATGACACTTAATAGAAAAGAATAAGGACTAAGGTATTTAATTTGTTGGTGCACCGCTATAGACATTAATATACAAAACCAGTCTCCGCTGATGATCAAAGCCAATACATAATTTACATAATTTTTACCTGGATTGGTTGTGGGTTTTTTTGGTTTTTTTTTTTTTTTTTTTGCGTCACCTCATGAACTTATTTCTGGGCTACTGGGGACTTGCAACAAAATAGAATGGTGCCAAATGCATTGATTGTTATTCTTTGAAGAAACAGATTATCTTCTGAGAAACTTGAGAATGTAAAATTGAAACCAATCGAGTTGGATGAGAACTTCTGCTAGACAGGTAGGTCTAAGCGACAGCTATTGTGGCTGTACTCCTAACCAGAACAAGTTCCAACCGTCTTAAAACTCTATAGGTTTGGTCTCTGAAAAAATACTAATAAAACCCCACATAAACATGATGTAATACTTTTTATCCTTGATAAGAAACAGAAGTAGGAACCATTGATCTTGCAGCTTGTACTCTCAGCAGATCTGAAACCTCCTGAAGTAGACTATGTATCTATTAGGAGTTCATGATAACATATAAAGTTAAGAAGAGCATTTTATTAGCAAAAATCCCATTTTAGCGATGTAAGCCTACTCTGCACTAGGACAATCTGATCAGGTACAGATCAGATTCACATTGTTAAATATTTTGTTACTTACATAATCACAAAAGGTAGTAACAACCAGTAAAAACAGAACAAAGCAACACACACAACCACTCCCAAACTCATTTGAGCTGCATTAAATCTGACAAAAAAAAAATAAAATTAAGTTTACTGTTCATCTCAGCAGCAGCATTACTTATTATTACTTCTCATTAGAAGAGGCATTGCCAATCTGCTGTCAGATTTCAAGAAAAATAAGCAACTACCCAAGAGCTGACATTCAGTAAAAAACAAGTTTAAGAAATAATCACATATCTTAACGCTCTTCAATCAACCTTAATAGCACAAGCTTTCTCAAACTATTTCAAAGCCGTAGTCAACTACTGCCTGAACGGATGACCAACTTCAGGTTCAGAGCCAGGAGCTGCTGTGCCTGCCTATAGCAAAGAACAAGTAAACCGTTTGAGAACCTTTTTCAGAAACGCGTACCTATGTCAAGTGCATGATAACAAGACAGAAGTTTCCAGATAAAACCAGACATAGCGTGGCATCTGCTTATACAGATGTGTGGAGATAACCCACTAACTCTGCTCCTGTTTTAAATTGTATGTATTTCTATTTTATGCATTTCTACCACTTACGGCTTTCATGGGCACAGTAAAAGCTGGTGTCTTAACAATACAGCGTTTCTACCCTTAGCCTTCTAAGTAACCAACCAGTGAAACAAACACACTAAGCAGCTTCACAAAATTACAAGTACATGCAATGAAGTTCTTGCTTTAACAGCACAGAAGGAGGAGTGTATCTGCCATAGGTGACTAAACTGATCAACTTAGTTTATTTTCCCACCTAGAACTGCATACCAGCAGTAAGTGCATAAAGTACTTAAACACAGAAGGTTGCTGTCAAATAAGGCAAAGTTGTTCCTTAGATGCTTTTGAACAGTGTAAGCACTATATACTTTTTTTTTTTAAATCAAAGCCAATTATTAAACATTAATGTCAAGTGAAATTAATACAGCAGACTATTGGTTATAGTAAAGATTTGTTCTACTTCCAATAAATGCAAGAGGATATAAATACATGTCTATATGTGTATATACATGTGTGTGCATAGCTAACCGCACGTTTAAATATTTTTTTTTGTATTTATGCAGAGCACCCTAGCTGATTTTATGATAAATGGGTGCATCAAACACATGTATCAACATTATGGATGGACTTCTTGCTAAGATTAGTAAGTACCAGCTCACCTTTGCTCATCCACCCCAACCACCAGTAAATTGCTTATATAGCTGGAATTCAAAATCCTTTCAAACATGAACTGAAGTTTCACAGATTTACAAACAATTACATGAACAATGTAGAATAAAAAAAAAAACCAACACAATTCGTCTCATACATGAACTGATCCATGAATGTTTTAATTCTCCAACAAGATTCAAATTTTTCTACAGTTTAATTTGCTTAAAAAAATAAAGACCATTTGCTTAAAAATAAAGGAAATTGCTCTAGTTTAGGCAGTGCTTTCACCGCAGAAAAAAAAAAAAAAAAAACCAACACAAAAAACAAAACCAGCCACCACCACCCCCAAAACCCCACCCCAAACTAGACATCCAACAGCCAAAAAAACCAAACCCAACCAACAAAAAAACAACCTGAAGGGGTGTAGCTACAACCAGGGAATTGATTAATGGATTAACAAAGTGGAATCATGAGGTTGATGCAAATTGCCTCAGCCTCCTACCTTCAACAGATGTCAGCGATTATACCAGCCAAACCCTAACTGAAAAAGCTACACTTGAAGAGTTGATCAAAAGCTTAAATTATAACCGTCCTGAGAAGTTATTAAACCCGGGCTACATTTTGCTCTGCGATATATAGAAGTTCATTCAGAGAAGCATTTGTGAACCAGAGGCGCTCACATATTTTCCACATATGCCACCAGCACGTTACCAATTACCATCTTTTAATATAAATTTTAACAACACAAGATGACATCTTGAGTTCTACATCCAAGTTTAGTCTCCACAGTACAAGAGACACACAGATATACTGGAGTCCAGTGGAGGCCACCAGCATGATTATGAGGCTGGAGCACATGATGTACCAAAGCAAAGCTGAGAGAGCTGGGATTCTTCAGCCTGTAGAAGACCAGCAGATCTTACTCCTGTATACAGCTGCCTAGGGAAGATGGAGCTAGACTCTTCCTGACAAGAGGGAGCAGACAAGTTGTACATGAGAAGTTCTGATTACATACAAGGTGGGTTTTTTGATTGGTTTTTGTTTGTTTTCCTTTTAACCATAAGTATGACCAAATATTATGACAGGCTGTCCAGAGAGGTTGTGGAATCTCCATCCTTAAAGATACTCACAATTTGACTGACAAGGCCTTGAGCAATGTGATCTAACTGGATCTCTTCGGAGCAGAGTTGAACTGAATGACCTCCCTTCCAACCAAAATTATTCATCCAAAACAGCTTAAAGTAATAATGAATAATTTTTTCAAAACAAAGATTTTGGCCACCTAACTCCTAGATTTCAACAAATTAACCGCCCCTCTTCTGTGATCAACATTCTGCAAATAGAAGCTTCTACAAACACCTCCCCCTCTTTTCTGAAAACATCAAATAAAGGACACATATCTCAAAGACAGAAACGGGTGCAGTCAACAATAAAAAATTAAGCAAGGCTGAAGTCACAGAACTAAAGGTAGCAATTTTCAGTCAGAACATTGAGGTTTTTGTTAGTATCAGATATCTTCATAGCATAGAAGGTTGTATCGTATAATCAGTCACTCTAGTTCATAAGCAATCTGCTTGTTAGCAACACTCCATAGGTTAGTTGTGCTCTTCGACCATCAGGAGGACACGCTGAGCATTCAATGGTTGGCTTTAAAAAAAAAAAAACCACCACCATACACACGTGCATGTCAAAAAGCATATGGCTTCCTATAGGAGAGAAGAATAAATTTCCTAATCATGTTATCAAGAATTAGTGCAGGAACAGGTTTTACAGATGTTAACATAGTAACCCATTAGATGTTTGCAGGCAACTAGGAAGTAGTCCCACAGTAATTTAAGTATGACAGCAATATGCATTAATTCTGTGGTATGTTCTTTAAAAACCCATTTAGATGCATTCTGAATGCAATTACACTCCCTAAACTGCAGCCCCATGACAGGTTGCTAAACCTTCTCCTACTCGCCCACCCCCCAACAATATAAATATGAAAGAATCACAAATCTAAAGTCACTTAGCTGAGATTTAACTACACCTTCTCTTCTCACAACAATTACCACTTCTAAAAAGTGAAGCATCCATAACAAGTGCAAAGAAATCTTAATAGTATAAGCACACAATGAGTACCATTTCACCCTTCTGAGCATGAAGTTAGGAAGAAATAACACGGGGAAGAATCAAACAATTCATCTTATTGGGAGGGTCCTGAACAGCACCATTAACCTGCAGCTTTTCTAGCAGGGACAGAGTAGTGAAAAAGTGCTGGGTAGCTCCTATGTGCAACAGTGATTCTAGAATACTGAAGGGCAGTCAAGGTTTCAGGAAGCTCTATGGAGCTTAAGGGGAACAACCAAAAGGGAAAACCACCAGTTAAACACAGTGCTTGGGCACTGCAAGCAAAGAGATTTACTTAAGGTATGACTGTGGGGGAACTTGGGGGACGAAGGGCCATCACCCAGAAGACTGGGCACAGTGGAAGAACATGGGAACTGTCACGTATGGTTCACTTTGGAGCACACACGGGGGACTACTGCTATATGTCCCAGCCTAGGGAAGAAAGTGTTACTGCCTAGAATTACATTCATACTAAAGTGAAGATCGCTAGTTGTGTTTTAAATGATTAGTTTACACTTAGCTCATGCCAGAGACTGTCTGAAAGCTACTAGTAGTTTAGAGCTCCTGTGAACTTTAACATGCAAGTAGTTATCAGATGTTAGCTACTGAAAGGTCTCTCCATACATTCTTCTCTGTAATTCAGAATCCTCATTAGCTGGAAAATTAATCTTACTACAGATTTAATTTGTACCACTTCAGCTACCATTAACTGCAGAAAGCATTTTGAAGAAAATCCACACCTGTTAGATTAATAACAATTTTTATTATGGAAATGACAAAAAGATCATTATACTGGTACTTCAGACAGACCCTCCCTTCTACTATAGAAAGTGAAACAGGATGTGAAGCACACACTTAGCTAACATGAGGAAAAGTACTTAACAGAAAGCTTAATTTCCTGTATCAATATGAAACTTCTGAGGCTGGAAATTTTCTGTAATACTCAAGTACATTTAAGATGCTCGAGTATGGCAACGTACTTCCTTACACACACACACTATATTATTCTTGAAGAATCTGGAAATTCAGCCTTTATTGTTACACTGCAAGGAATTTGTACTATGCACAATATGTGACAATTATTTGCAGTTTATCAGCTCTACTAGACCAACTCCAAATTAGAGTTGGTTATACTACACCTGAAAATACTCCAGTGTATATCTGACAGAATTGGTGCTGGACCAAGAGACTTTAGGTGTCTCTTCTTTGTACAGCAGCACACAAGAGGATGAGTTCAGCCGTTTGTAAAGCTGTAGAGGTACTCCACAGCAGGTGCAAGTGAGGGAAGATTTAGGAAGTGGCAAGGATGTAGATGCTGGCTTTTGCTGCTACAAGGTCAGTGTAAAGGAGAAAAATAAACAGTCAGACCCAACCCATATAACTACTAAAACTTTTTCACTGAGTCAAATAGTTACGAAGCAAGAAAAAAGTCCAGCATCAATTGCTTTTATTCACTCTGTAGGTTAGTGGAAGAGCTGGGAACAGAACCCAGGCAGAGTTTAGTATACTCTGCATCTACTGGATTAGAGGAGCTATTTCTTCCAATCCATAGTAATTTGATTCCAACAAATAAGGGAAGAGTGCGAGAAGCTGCAGAGGAGCCAGCTTTGGCTACTCTGCTAGTCACAAACACATTCTCTTAGTTGGTTTCCTCCCTTCAACACTGAAGTTAGGACACCAGTTACTTCCACACTCAGCTGTGATATCACACCCCAGGGTATTAAATATTACTTAAGAGCCTAGCAGGCAATTGAAGACGCAAGAACAGCTCAAATACATTCACAGTCTTAATAAAAGATACAAGTTTCTGAGCTGCTTTTGTACTGTAATTGATAAGGCTCATGACTGAAAGCTTTGAAAGTCTGTTAACACTTCAGGTCCTATTAATGGCATACTTCACACCAATCAAGATTTGGTAAGCCTTGTTTTTCACTTTTGCGAACAGTTATAGACTAGATTATGCCGTACAAAAATTACAGAGGATCTTCTGAAAAAGAAAAAAGCCACCCTAGTTCTATGTTTGCATGTAGCATTGTGCAGACTCCTGTTCATAAAAAACAAGTAAATATGTTACCATAATTCTTTTTTCTCTGTTAAAGTGGATGTCAAATAAAGCAATGCAGTCATGTTTCAAGGTGAGTAAGAATGTATGTGAACAGAATATTCCAACAAAGAAAACAAGAATATAATTTTAAATATAACCCTAATTCTTCAATGCAATTAGCAATGTCAAAGGTAGTGCATGCCATCTGAAAGCATTTTTAAATCCTATGCCTTGCATTAAAAAAAAAAAAATAAAAGGTTTTTTTCCTTTTTAAATTTAAGTCTATAAAAGTAGTTTAATTACTACTACTCACTGCCTAAGGCCTTTTTTTGTCAGGACAGTAATTTTTCCTTAATCTGTTCAGAAAAATTGGAATGGAAACACTAAAGATTAGTAAAACATTAGCTTTCTAGAAGTAGTAACATGCCAAAGAATAATAATTTCTTTGAATAATGTACATATCTCTCATTAAACACAAAGAGAAATTCAAGTCCATTTTGAGATTCAGAAGATTTAACAAGGTTCACCCCCCTCCTAGATACTTTAGCTGCTGCAGCAAATTCAAAAGCTCGGGTTTGGTGTAGTTTTTGTATTTAGCATGCACAATAAAAGCTAGTTTCACATCAATCTGGTTTCCATTGTCAGAAAAATATTTAATTGCAAACACTAAGTTCTTCTAAAAGGGGGTTTCTAAGCCAAAAGCCTTAATTAAAATGATTTCTTAAACCCAGAGTTTACAAAAGAATTTCAGATCACTCTGAACTGAAAGCACCCACCTGAGGACTTTCCCACTAATAAGATAAATTCATTAATTTAAAAAAGAAATAATAAGAAATTAGAACACCAGCTTTGGACCCTTATTTCCCTGGCTTAAATAGATGAGCCACCTCTTAACAACACAAGAACCAGTAAATCAGTTCTTTCCCACGTGTAAGTTTGGCATTTCCATTTTCATAGTGGAAGCTTAAGAGTTATCCTTACACAAGATAACAAATCATACGAAACCAGGTGTGTTACAACAACCATGGAAGCCAGCCTAAACTGGAAGCCAAGACTCAGAGTTATCCATGCCGACTTTTTACACACCCTTGGAGAACCAGTCTTCTAGAAGCAATCGCCGCCCATGTCATTTAGTTATCTTACACAGCAAGCAAAATTTATGCTACTCATTGATCTTAATTTTCGTTTGACATCAGATCTTCAAGCATACTTAGCTATTTAACACATCCCTCATATCACATGTCATTCTGTCACCTGCATGTACGTGATCCCTTGTCACATATGGGATGACACACCAGCAGTGTCCACAGTCCAGTGGACAATTCTATAGCTGACAGTAACATCTACCTCACAAGTGGTTGTAGGACTGGCTATCCGTTAATCGTGTGCTTGTGGAAGCACCACAGGCATATGCAGTTGGAAAGAAAACCCTGTCAATCTGGAATAAGCATTTGGAAGAGGTTTGGATTTCATAAACCAGTCTCTTAATGAAAATATATGGGTTGTTTGCTGGGTACATGCACATTTTAATGTAACTACAAGCCACAGAAAACATCTAACTTGAACACCCTTTTGGTTTGCTACGAAAAATTTTAAGTTTAAGAGGGTATCACAGCTTTTCTACTGCTTCTTCCTGCAGACAATTTTCTGCATGGCTGAGTCATAACTAACATTACATCATCTTACCCAGGGAGGGGCACAATTTCCGTAGAGTAAGAACTACCTCTTACAACTAGAGCAGCATATTAAAGTTGCAGAAATCAAAGCAATCTAGGATACAAATACTGCACTGAGGGGGAAGGGCAGAGGAGAAAACCCCAAACTAAACCTATATCTAGTTCAGTTTCAAAGAAATATG
This sequence comes from Vanellus vanellus, assembly GCF_965231255.1. Classification (NCBI taxonomy): domain Eukaryota; kingdom Metazoa; phylum Chordata; class Aves; order Charadriiformes; family Charadriidae; genus Vanellus; species Vanellus vanellus. The sequence goes on from NC_138906.1 coordinate 147,249,714, forward strand.
TTGGCTTTTCATACCTATTTATATACAATAATGTTTCAACATGTCTCCAAATTCACTAGCATTTATAACTATGATGATTTATATATAAATAATCAATACATTAGAAGGAAAGAAAAGTCAGACTTTTTTTATAAACCTTGTCCTTCAGAAACAGTATAGGAGACCACAGCTTTACTGACAGACTCGAAGTAGTCCCAGAGGGCCCAGCACCATTTACCCTGCAACTCTAAGTAAAAATGGATCAACAGTTTCATTATTTCTCACCAGCACATCATTGCAGATGTCTCTTAGCTCAGTCTCAATTTTCTCTCTGTATTCTCGAGCCATCTGCTGTTTTTTCTCAGCGCCTTCCGTCTTTTGTTCAATACTTGAGACGACTCTCCAAGATGACCTACGAGCTCCTACAACATTTTTATAGGCAACAGAGAGAAGATTCCTCTCTTCGTTGGACAACTCGGCTCCTTGCTCAGTCACAGACTTCATGCAACTTGCCATGTCATCATATCTTTCAGCCTGCTCAGCCAGTTTGGCCTTCTGCACCAGCTCATTTTTATCCATGCTGATATTTCTAAAGAGGAAAAATAGCGAGGCATTATTCAGACATTGATCAAGGACAAAGGTGTTTTAACTTCATGTGCAGAGCAACCATTGTTTAAGCAGTTTGGAACTGTAGAGGTAACAACTGAAATCCAGAACACAAGGCACACAAACACTCAATGCTCTAACACATGGATACGTGGATCAAAGACTTAAAGTCACCGCTTCCTCCTGAAAAATTGTTAACTTATAGAAGTAAGCTGTTATTATTTTAATAAGTGCAAACAAAAGCATCCAAAGGTGAACTGAAAGCAAATCATTCCCATTTTATGCACATAAACAATCCTACTCCTTTGCTATCACTCTTAAGACTACGTTCAAGTTGCAGCATCAACTGCATCCAATTACCAATATAACAAAGTTGACAACGAAAATATCCAATATTAAGTTTTTCACAGGAATGGACCAAATAAAGGCTAGACAAACAGTACCAGGGAACTCTGTGCTTTAACAGAATCTTACAGCTACATGCAGAAAGACTTGGCACAGGCAAATCAAACCCCACACAGGATGTTACAGTCATAATCCACCAAATACCTAAATTTCAAGGTGTACACCCTTCAACAATGTTAGCTTCCTTTCCCAAAATGGGATATAGTAGACGTTCTGAGCAAGGTACTGCTTCTCAACCTGAGGGGCTACACTTTCAGAGACAGAAAGAAATTATACTATTTAAAAATATTACTTCACCGTCAGTATTTGAGATAGCACAACCTGGCTGAGATGCTTCATAACCCGCATCTTATCAGTGCTTTGAAAAAAAAATAAAAATCAAGCTCTGCTGAACAGAGATAACGGCTTTTGGGTTTTTTTGTACATCAGGAAAGAATACTCCTCCCTCCCTCCCTCCCCTTTATGTATCTTGACTTGATCATTCTGAGGCCCTGGCAATGTGCTTTGGGATACACCATCCTTTAAAGTTTGACTACCTTATTAAAGCAAGAAACAATTTTGGTCGTGTATACTTTATGTATTTCTGTATGTTCTATATACAGCAATCCAGCATCTCAATCTTTAACCATTAACCTTTTTGTCAGAATCACAGAATGGTTTATAGAACTGTATGTTCTATATACAGCAATCCAGCATCTCAATCTTTAACCATTAACCTTTTTGTCAGAATCACAGAATGGTTTAGGTTGGAAGGGGCCTTGAAGATCGAGTTCCAATCCCCCTGCCATAGGCAGGGACACCTCCCACTAGACCAGTCATTTCACATGAAGTTACCACAAACAATAGCAGCACTATCTTCCATTAAGGAACAAATCAAGCACGTTTTAACATTCCAGCCACCTGAAAGGCAAAGTTTTAGCAGCTTCTACCCCCAGCACCGGGACACAAACTCAGAGGCTGTTCCGCAGCGTTTGCAAACGTGCACTGAAAACTTGACCACACCGTGAGCGGATGGTTAAGGAGCCATTTTAAGGCAAGGTTTTGGCTTACGGTTATTTACCACCCGGCGTGATCAGGACGAGGGTTGTTAAAACGCCAGCCCCAACGCCAGTCTACCGGGTCACCGGGCCGCCCGCAGGCTGCTACGGCAGCATCCTCCCTAAGGCGGCCGGGCCACCCGTCCTTCCCGGAGACCGAAGGCGACCGCCCGCAGGCGCGGCGAGGGCTGGGCGCGATTCCCCCGCAGACGAGGTGACAGCAGAAAATGGAGCGGCCCGGGGGGAGGAGCGGGAAAGGAAGGGGGGGGGGGGGGGGAAGGGGGGCGGCGCGGCCCCCCGGGGCCAGGCGGCGCGCTCCGGGCCGCCCCTCCCCGCGCTGCGGCCGCCGCATCCGCCCGCCGCGGGGACACCGAGCGCCTCGCCGGCCGCCTTTTGTCATGGCGGATCAGCGCCGGAGCCCTGCCCACTTCAGCGCGCGTTAATCCCGCTCACCTCCGCCCAGCGCTGGGGGCGGCGGCAGAGGATGCTGCGTCCCCGCCCCGACAGCGGCCGGACGAAGGGGAAGCCCGTGGGCCCATCCCCGGGGGACGGGGGAGAAGAGGGGGCGGCGAAGGGGCGGCGAAGGAGGAGCCCCCGTCCTGGGGGAGCTGCAGCCGCGACCCCCCGTCCGGGGTGGGGTGGGGTGGGGTGGGGGGGGAGGTGGCGGAGGGAGAATGGGCGGAGGCGGGGGAGGGCGGGGGGGGAAGGGGAGGGAAGCGAGCCCGACCGAGGAGCGGCCGCTGCGGCTCTTCCGCGCCCGGGCAGCGCTCCCGGCGGGAGACCACACCCAGCGGCGGCCGCCCGCGCCCCGCACGCCGGCCCCCCCGCCCCCGCCCGGAGGAGGCGGCGTCCCCCCCCCCTTTCTCCCCTCCCCCGCCTCCTCCCTCCCCACGGGCGCGGGGTCGCCCCCGCCCGCTGTCCCACGGGCGGGGCCCTCACCTGCCGCCCCCCTCCCCCGCCCCGCCGCCCCCGGAGGCTCTTCCCTTCCCCCGCTCTCCCTCCTCGACGATAGGGAGGGGCAGCCGCGGCCTCACCTGCGCGGCCCCCGCCGCCCTCCGCAGCGGCCCCCGCCGTCCCGCTCCCTCCCCGCGGAGCCGCCCTGCCGCCGCCGAGGCTGGAGGAGGAGGAGGGCGGGGGGGCATAGGGAAGGCTCGGCGCTGCCCGCCGGCCGCCTCGCTCGGCTCTCCCCCGCCCCCCGCCCTTCCCCAAGCCCCCGGGGGCAGGGGGCAGGGTGCCGGGGCGGCCGCCCGGCGGCGCGGGGGAGCCCGTTACCTGTGCGCGGCGGGAGCGCGACGGCGGGTGTCTCGGGGCGGGCTGCCGGCGCGGACTGTGCCTGTCTGGCGGCTCTCGCTGCGCTGCAGCCTCTCTCCCAGCGCCACACACGGCGTCTCCGCCAATCACCGCGCCGCAACGCACGGGCAGCGCACCGCCCGTGACGTCAAGCGGGGCCATGGCAACGGCGAAGGCGCGAGCACGAGCCCGCGCCTCCCCCGGCGCGCCACAGGGTGGAGGCCTCGCCAACCGCCGCGGGCGCCGGCGGCGCGCGGGGCGGCGGGACACGCCCTGGAACCGGCGGCCCCGCCCGCGGGCGCGCGCCTCTCTCCCCCTCCCCCCCCTCCCCGTTCCACCCCCGCCCTCCACCGACTGCGGAGCCGAGCGGGGGGGGAGTCCGGGCTGCCGCAGGGCCGGGGCGGGCCGGGGCGAGGCGGCGTCCAGCCCCCTCAGCCCTGGCCTCTGACACCCCGCCAGCCGCCTCGCCCAGCCCGGCCCGCTCCGGCCGCCGCCCGGTGGGGAGCTCCCCACCTTCACCCTGCCCTGCCTTCGCCGCCCGTCGGCTGAGGATATCGACGGTGGTGGAGCTGTGCCCGGGCCTGCGGCGTAGGGCGCCGTGTGGAAACGGGGGGGGAGGAGGGGGTGTCGGCGCCGCCTCATGTGGCCGTGGGTGGTGCGTGGGTGTCACCCTCGCCCCCTCCCCCCCCCATTTACCGCACAGCCCAAGCGACCCCTCCCGGCTTTGTACTGTCCACGAGGGCCGAGTTTTTCCAATCACTCCCCCCCCCCCGCCTCCGTTGCCAACCCTCGCGGGGCCTGTCTGAGTGTCCGGCACTGCTCCCGTTGCAGGGCTGCAATGTGAGCCGCCGGAGACCAGGCCGGTGGGTGAGCCACGGGGTACCGAGGGGACGGGGACTGTCCTGGGTGCACCCAGGTCTGCGTGACGGCCTGTGTGTGCCGAGCGAGGCATCGAACCGCCTGCTGGGAACATAATCCTAGGCCCGGAGCAGAAAGGAGGGTGTGGGTTGGAAAGACCCAGAAGCAGACGGCATGAGGATCCAGGGGCTGTGGGCACTGGGTGCCCCAGAGGACCCTGCCGCAGCCTGGTGGGGTGGCCGCACAGCCAGGCTCTGCAGATGCAAATGGGCCTTTTTGCAAGCCTCTCCCGTGGAAAGGCGAATGGGCATTTCGGCCAGCACCATGCAAACATTGATGAAATGGTGCTGACAGGAGTAGGAAGAGTATTAAAATAATAAATATTGCGTTGTTTTTTTTTTTTTCTTGGAAAAAGTGTTTCCCAAGGGTGTTCAAAGCTTGCATCCACTTGTCCCCTTTTTGAGGAACTTGCCCCAGCTTGATTCCCTGACTCAAATCTGCAGTGTCCCGACATCTCATATGCTTTCCTCTGGGCTCTGGGATCAGCACTGTCACAGAATAAGAAGTAAGATGGAGAATAACGAGATGGAGAAAGCACCTCGATATATTTTTTGAAAAGGGTCAGGTAGGATAGGTCAGGGTAGGGAGATTTTCACCTCTGGACTCATGTTGGCAATGCCACAGACCAGGAGCATCTCCAGCAGGAGAAAGAGATTCCCCCCCCAGGGGCTTGCTTCAGGCTCTAGTGCCTGTGGGAGACCCTGGTGAGGACTCCGCCCCATCCCTGTTCAATGCCAGGTGTCCTATAAAACCTCAGGCTCTGCTCGTGCTCGGTTACTGTATCCCAGCTGTGGAGCTGTAACTGGAAATCAAGCGGCAGCAGCTTTGTGAGCGACTCCTGCTCCGATCACAAATACTTGCTTGATTAATTGTTCAAACAACTCAGAAATACGTTCATACAACGCAGAAATAGCCACAGTGCAGGACGGACATGTATTTAAGTAGCCTGGGCTGTAAAAATCTGATGGTAGGGTGGTATGTAGGAAGAGCATAGGACCAGTGAGGTGCTTGCTTCTCGGAAAGCAAGAGGAAGTTATGAATGTATTTGTGTTCTTGACAAGTGACTGGCCAGGACCAGGTTGGTACGGTACCTGAGAAAGGGGCGTCAACAGGTTCTCCTGCAGATGCACTGCCTTCTGCCTCGTGCCTCCTAGTCTTGCCTATATGCCTCTGTTTTTTCCAGGTGCTTCTGGGGTGGCTCCTCGGCATGTTCCTTGTCTTCCTTCAGCCCTGTGTTGATGAAGTGACTGTAGACCTGATAGTGTGATAAAGTGACCGGAAAATGGGTTTTGTTTCTAAGTCTTCAAAACAACAATCCTGTGTTTTGACTGAATATCAGAAGGGTGCTATTTTAAGCTCTGCATGACAAAGTTGACTTTTTAAGAACAGGGCTTTTTTTCATTTACCCTTAAAATTGTATCATATATCATGATATCATGTTCAGATTTGGGCCCCTACTACAAGAAAGACATAGAGATTCTGGAGCGTATCCAGAGGAGGGCAATGAAGCTGGTGAGAGGTCTGGAGAACGTCTTATGAGGAGCAGCTGAGGAAACTGGGGTTGTTTACCCTGGAGAAAAGGAGGCTGAGGGGAGACCTTATGGCTCTCTACAACTACCTGAAAGGAGGTTGTAGAGAGGTGGGGGTCAGTCTCTTCTCCCTAGTAACAAGCGATAGGACAAGAAGAAATGGCCTCAAGTTACACTAGGGGAGGTTTAGATTGGATATTAGGAAAAATTTCTTCGCTGAAGGGGTTAACAAACATTGGAACAGGCTGCCCAGGGAAGTGGTGGAATCACAGTCCCTGGAGTTATTTAAAAGATGGGTAGATGTGGTGCTTAGGGGCATGGTTTAGGGTTTAGTGGTAGTTTAGGCAGTGTTAGGCTGATGGTTGGACTCAATGACCTAGGCGATTCTATGATTCTATAAAGAACAGTTAGATTTTCTGTGGTGGCATTTTGCCTAAAGGGTTTGTTTGTGGACCTCTTACTACCCTTTCTCATGGCCTAAGATGTACGTTGGGGTTTGTCATAATGTATGTTTTTCTCTGTGTTTTGTCAAGCAACTTATGTTATCTCAGACATTGAGTAGTGGGGTATTATTTTTTGATTTCTCATCAGTTCTAGTGCCTTCCATTTACTCCAAGGTTTAATGAATTTCACTCACGTTCCTGTGGAATATTGCTGGAATGCTTGTGAAGAGAGCTAAAAAAAAAAAGCGAAGTGGGCAATATCGGGTAGAGCAAAGCTCACCAGAATTTACTAGCCGTGTCAGGTGAGAACATCACTGTTGCTTAATTTAAATGTGAAGAATATTACCTTCCTTTTTACTTCCCCAATGATGCTTTGTTGGGGTATACAGATACAGAGGAGTTCGTTTTTGAAACAATCATGGTAATGCTCAGGTTCATAATGTATTCCAATACACAATGCTGCTTCATCTTATCTGTTTTTATTTTTTATCGTTATTTTCCACTTTAGGAAGCAATAGGAGGGGAGCTTGAGAGCTGTACTTGAACACAGATGGTATGATGGCACAGCATTTGCTGCAACTTACTTCAAGTTATGTTACAGAGTTCATTTTTAACATAAGCTTTAAACCTTTATTTTGTAGAAAAGTCTTATTGAAATGGCAACCACCCAAATATAGACTCTACGTTTTCAGAGGTACTTGAATACTTTGCGGTAGCATGATGAAAAATTAACTGATACAGGAAAAATAATAATCCTTTAAAGTGCATAAATAATCCAGATTGGAGCAAATGTTAGGTGAAGCATGGGTATGTATTGCTTTTTGATATCTCCAGGAAATATAGGGGAACCCCTTGTAAAGTGGGCTGCAATACTGTAGGCAGTGTAAATAGTTTTGTGGAAGGAAAACATCAGCCTTTCCATTCACTTCTTGCCATTATTTCTCATTTTAGAGTGAATGGAACCACCTTAATTGCCACTAACCATAGTTTTTGTTTGCTAACAACCCCATATGTCAATAGACTCTGCACTCCTTCCCCTTTAAGTGGGCTATTTTTGCCAAACACCATTTCCACTCCTCTGGATTTCGTGAACGCTGCCATTTGAAACAGATCCAAGGAATTAGACATTACTCACCTTTGCATACGCCGTCTCTTGAACAGATACTCTCCTGCTGTCTTCTATTCTGCTGTCTATCTTTCCGGCATTTTCCCCAGTGTGGAATGTTTTATTTTGTCTTGCTTATTGCAGTTTTGACCAGGGAACTTGGTCTCTTAAAAAGATAGACTTTAATCAGTTTCCCTTTTCTTCAAATGCATTTTCCCTGCTGCTCTCCACACAGCTTTTTGTTCGATGACTTGCACTTTCACTATCTCAGACTGTCAGGAGTACTTGTCGGCAGCTAGGAGCAAAAACTCATTAGTAGAGTTAGACACATTTGCATATAAAAGTACATATATGTATGTTTACTGACAGTGATTCTTACTTCACTTTCTTATATGAGAGGAAGAAATTGAGGGATGGGGGGGGGGGAGAATGACCCCAGATATCTTTTATTCTCCCTCTAGCACAGCATTTAGTTCTTCCTTCTTCCCTCTCATCGTTTCTCCCATAAGTGGTTAGTTATTCTTCCCTGTGCTTAACCATGTTTAATTAAAAGTGGACGGGTAGCAAGGCAGGGCTATCCATGCACTAGAAGAAGATGGCAGGGTTTTGGGGGGTTACCCTCACACGGGCCAGGAAAGGCAGTACAGGAAATCTGTAGGAATAGCTCTTAGAAGTCGGCGAATGCTGTCAGGACTGGAAGGCACAGCGGTGGTTGCTTTGGGTGCTAACCAGCCTGCTGCTAGAAAATGGACATGTTCTGATTGACTGTTGGTTTAGTTTTTTTTTTTTTTTTTTTCCTGGGAACAGGAAAATGAGGAAAGGCAGCCTAGCAAAGGGCATTTCTCCGGAGACCAGGAGATGATTCTGCAAATCTAAGACCTCTGGGGCAGGAGGGGGGGGAAGTAGGCAGCTCTGTCATGTGCTCTCCTTGCTGTCAGGAGCTACTTTTCTGAAAGCTGCTTGCTCAAAATCCTGACTGTTGTGACTTTGTTACATACATACCTTTCTATGCTGATTCTCGGGCTACATGATTATACTGTATATAGGAGTATTCTTATGCAGCCTTTGTGTGCTTCTGCAGGGCTTTGAGCTTCTTGCCTCCCACTTAGCAAAAGCAAGATCGTCAGAATATTACCACCTTTCTGGAATAAAGCATTTATTAACATTTTTAGGAATATGTCCTAGCTGTCTTTATTTCTTCCCTTGGCCACATACTGTGATTTACAAGCCAAACTTCAAGCTTTGCACAAGGGAGTGAGATCTTTTGTTCCTCTCCTTTGTGGTCTGATTGTGCTTTTGCATCAGGTGACAGACACCCTTTGTCCTCAGGACACTCTTGTAGGTTGACCCAAGTGAGAAACTTTATGAAGAATGGATGCATTTTACACTTTTCTTTTTTATTTGTTTCCCTTCCCCTCCCCCACAGTGGTCTAAAATGAGTCAGATTCTGACTCTCTGTCAAGTGCCAGTGAGAAAACATATAAATTGTGGATAAAGCTGCTATTATCCATCACTGAGTGGAAAGTAGTTAGAGCTGCTGGATCTCACATGGCCTTTCCCTTTGCCTCTTCAAAGATGTCCTGAAAACCTTCTCTAACCTCCTCACCTTCCTGTCCATAGTCTAGTTTTACAAAAAATTACACATTTAGCTGAAAATCAAAGTACCAGTGAGTCCTGTTTGAGTAATCTTGTACCTTGGATTAAAATCCTGAAATGATTTTGGATGTGGACTAGTTTAAATATATATATTAGAGAGTTAGTACATGATTCAAAGTGTCCCCAAGGATGATTTCTCAGACTTGGCCACCAAAAAAATGCAAAGGTCATTTTCGCAAAAGCAATTTAAAAATGTTTGCAAACATCTTGCCACCAAAGTGACACGTATCCAAGAAGGATGTCAGGATACCCACAAAATAAATGGCATAGAAGTGATGAATTGTAAGTTATCACATTCCCTGATTCTGGAAAAAAAAGTGATGTAAAATGGCAACTTCTTTCACAGAACTTGTCACCAAATGATGAAGATAAATCAGCACTGCTCTTTACTTCCTACTGACCTTTCTGAGAAAGGAAGCTAAATGCCGTTTTTCCTTGCTTACAAAAAGCTCCTGAAAGGTATGAAAGGCTGCTAAGTTTGCACAGGTATCACTAAAATGCTGAATTTAATCTGAAGAACTTTTATTTGTGACATTTAGTGTATGACATCGGGGAGGATGTCAGGATCTGACCGCACCTGAAGAGCTGCAATAACTTAAGTAACCAGTTAGCTGGAAAGAGGGTTTGAGAGGTGTGGGTGGCAAGGCTATTATATATAAAATGTAGGTCCATATATGGATCTCATTGGTTCCTTTCACTGTAGTGTTTGAGTTTGTCGGAGACATCTGAGTACCTACATGTTGAATGTAAAAGTGTGCGAATTTGTGAACTGCTGACAGCTCATTTTGAAAATGGGAAATTTGGCATCGCTTTGGGTGTATCTACTTTCCTGTGGAAAATTCAGTTTGTTTCTGTGTAGTACCTGAGTTGATTTTACAGTATTGGATGCAAACTCAAAAGCTGCACGGAAGAACAAAGTTCATTGCTCTTGAAAAAGGTTGATTAATCAGACTATTTTGAGATGCAGCTAAGGAACATTTTAGGGATGCTGCTGCAGTCATCAGAACTGTGAGAAATCAAGTGAAATCTCCCCAGCCATCAGCAACAAAAAGATTTAACGTGAGTGTTTGAAAACACTAGGCTAGACAGAGGCCTGCAAGTGAAATATATATGGTTTATATACTATGATTTTATTATATTCTCATTCCTAACCAATTGCCCAATGCTGAGGTATTTGTGTGTCTTCCAAAGATATATTGAAAGAACATATCACATATGTGTTCTTTTCCATTTCTCCCTACAGGAAGCAAGATGGATGGTGCCGAAGAGGGCGTGCTTTGCCCTGGGATGCGTGAAGGCAGTTGGACACCTTCTCTGCTGGGAGCAACAACTGAACATGGCTCCTCCGGGTCTGGAAATACAAGTTCGAGTGAATTTAATACTGTGGTGATAAATTAACTGTGCATAGGTCTTATCCCAGGCCTTCACACAGGACTGAATTACACCCTGAATGATTAAATCCTGAGTAATTCTTTTGGTTTATAGATGAAAACAGTACTTTTCTTTTTGCAAACAATAGCCATTGGGATTTGGGAACTTGGAACTCTTTTTAGCTTGTATTCATTTCCCTTATGTGTAACTGCTCTTGAGTGAGCAAGATAATACTTTAAAAGTGTTACCAGAAGAGACAGGATGTCTCGAAGCAAACTTGAGACTAACATCATTCTATTATACCTACTTTGATTTATTTTTGGTCTTATTTTTTATTTATTTACGCTTACTAGCTAATGTAATTTTAACGTTGATTGTCAGGAAAAAGGATCCATAATGTCTTGTTTCAAATTGGTTGTGCCACTTAATTTCAGAGCTTCTTGTCTTGTATATGTTTATCCTGAGTTTGTCTCTTACTTTTTAAAATAATAAAATATTTACCTTCTTTACATTCTTTAGAAAGATACCATAGGTGTTAGAGTTGAAGGCATTGGGAAAAATGCCAAGGTGCAAGTTACCAGTCTCATTTCTGGAGGACCTCAAAAATGAAACGGCATAGCTGCTATGGGATACATGCAAACTCTCATTATAAACATTTGCTATTAAAAGGATCGATGGATAATGTATTGAACCTGGTTTTGTAAAAGGTAATTCAAGGAATTATTAATACAGTGTATTGTGTAGTAGATGATCATTTGAACTACTTAAGAATGGAACGATACAGCACCTCAAAGGTCATTTAGTGAGATGGTCTAAGAATCGACAATTTCTAGAGTAGAAAAATCTGTCTCATTGATCTCTTACTGGTATCTGAATGGTTCAATAAAGCTATGGATGAAGAAGAACTTCCTAATATATTCTATCAGATTTTCACAAGCCTTTGTTGAAATTATCATAACTGGCTACTAAAGAAATACAGGATATAGTTTTACAAAATTAGGCCCCTAAATACATATTTAACTAACTTTATTCAAGTTATAGGCCTTAATAGCATTTCTAACCTTGATGGTTTTCTTAATGCAGTAGGAACTTACATTTTCCACTGGTAAAACTGCTTAGTTCCCTTGTTTTTGCTGCCGAGCATGTGCAAAACCATCTTGACAGCTCCAGGCTGCTAAGCCCCAAAGAAATATATAAAATAAGCATTTTCTTGCAAGTTTCTTCTCAACTGCCTGTCAAGTTCAGTTTTGCATCCCAGCAACCAATTTCAACTCATTTTATTTTATACTGACTGCATTTATCGCAATTTATTTTATATTCTTGATAGGATATTGAAAGAGGCTCTCAGGGCCACAGATTGCTGCTGAAATGGTAGACAACATTTGGCATGAACAGGATCAGAAATTAAAAACTGGCATTTTTTAGCCTGGTTGCCTTTGAAATGAGGTTTATGAGATTGTGTTGTTTATGTCTCTGTACATTCAGCAATTCCCCTTAAAAACTTTGGGACCCAATTTCAACCAAATGTGAAAGATGAGCTGAAATCTCAAGATAAATAAGGTCTGTGAAAAACTGCAGCTGTACGGAGGACAAAGCACATAATTAAATGCCTGTGCTGTGGCAAAGGCAGGTGGAAGCCAGCCTTTATATAGCGGTTGAGAGCCGCCAGCCTCCCAGAGTATGCTCAAAGATTTTTGATTGAGCATAGCATGTGCCCTATATGGAGGGTGGGTTTTGGAAGGGAACCTGAGGTTGTTATGGTAGATGAGATTTTAGGAGGCAAAGAACTTAAGTCCATGAAAACGATCAATTAAACCCCGCCTTGTTTGTTTTGTTTCTTGCAGAGCAACTTGATTCTCTTGCCCTGCCTCTTCCTCCTTCCCACCCTGAACACCTTTTCCCTCCCAGAATCTCCAGAGTCTGTTACTATCTTTGTATTCCCCTTGCTCTCCTGGCTCAGCATCAATTCCTGTAACTTAACCAGCCTAAGAATTCTGTCCGATTTAGTAATGAGGTCTCAGATATACCCTGGTGGGAGCCAGTTAATGGCTGTTCTTCATCCAAAAAGTGCAACCGGGCTGTTAGGATGTGCTCATGTCAATAACAAAACTAATTGGTACTGACCCCTTTCCATCCAGACTGGAGAATCTCCTGCTTTGGTATTTATACTCATCAAACATTGGTGGATTCTTATTGTGCCCCTCTGGCAGCTACCTGACATTTTAAAGACCCAGCTGTTGTGTGGTGGGACTAGTGAATCTAGTTTAAAAGAAGTTAACTAGAAGTAAGCAAATGAGTTGTTGGGTTTTCTTTGTTTGTTTTTGTTTTGTTTTGTTTTTTTTTTAATCTATACACACATTTCAAATACTATATCCAACCCAACATCACAATATTTTTAGAATATTCCTGTAAGGTATGGAAGCTTACAACTGTCCCGCAGGGTCTGTATTGCTCTAAAAACCCGTGTGACAGTTGTATATTTTACAAATTGGTTTAGCTGGAGAAACAAAGAAAAATGCCTTGTCTTCTTTTTGCCTTTTCTGTCAGGTTCTTCCTCAAGATGTATGCCTTATCTAGCATGGAAAGTTTTTGTAGCTCTTCTCTGGTCAATTATCTAAACAGGACACAATTGAGCTGATGTCAAAACAAAGAATAGACACATACATAATACTGGGCTGCGATAAAGGCTGCTCTTCTGCACAACTTCCCAGCTTGTGAAACCTGGCTGGTTTTGCATAATAGATAAGCCCCAGGAAGTATAAAATTAGTGGGAGTGCTTGCAGTGTGGCCAAGTTACAGTTTTACAGTCGTTTAAAGGTCAGCAGCAAATTGACATCTACACCCAGTCCTGCAGGATAAGGCTCTGTAGGGACAAAGCTCTCAGGAAAACGTCTGCACGATTTGCCTGTGGCCATATGGAAAACCTGAGGCCAAAGAAGGGGCTGAGATCCCACCCTGTCACTTGCAAGCCAGGGCCAGAGTTACCAAGCCGATCTTTCTCGTCATTTATCTAGGGCAGACTTTGAAACCTAAGCCTCGAGGAAGGATTTTTGAAGCAAAAACTCCAGGCTTAAGGTCTCACAGGGCAGGTACTCTTTTTTTTCCTCAACTTCTGGATTCTCTTTGTCTTAGTACTTAACTTGAAAATGAGGTTTTGATGAGAAGAAAGTTAAATTGATGAAGGAGACTAACAGGATTAGGGATGTTATTATCTCTCAAATAGCTAATGTCTCACTTCTCAGTTAAACATTTATTTTTTTTTCAAACTTGGCAGGCTTCTAGCTAGGCTAATTAAGAGTGCAACTAGGCTGTAACCAAATGATCTCTATGATATGGTAAGCAGCATGCTAGCAGCACTAATGGCAGTAGACTAACTTCAGAATGCTGTGAGTTCCTCTGAGCTTTGCCAACAGATTTGTTGATCAGCTCCAGATTTTACAATGTCTTTTTTCTTCTTCTTTAACAGAAAAACTGTCACCAGAGCTGGTTACAGCTCACGCCTGAAAATGCAAAAAGTTGTATGGAGACAACAGCACACAAGAAGGCTTGTTAGGCCATGGATTAAGATGTTTACCAGTGCCAATTTTCAGAGAAGATGCTTTTCATGAGGAAAGAACAGAACTCAAAAGCTGAGATTGTGTGCTCTCATTTTTGCCAATGTGCAATGATAGGTGGAGGACAAGATTTGGGGGAAAAAACCCTAAACCCCACAAAAACTAGTGTGGAAAATATTTCATGTGCTGTGAAAACAAAAAGGAAGGAGGGTAATAAAAGAAGTCTGAGGCATATCTAGTTTCAGAATTTGGCTGAAGAAGAAGAAGCAATAAAAATCACTACTACAGATGAAATCTGTAGATGATCTGAAAGGATGGAAAGATCTGTGCTGCATCCTGCAACTGCTGGAAAGCACATGGGGGGGTGTTAATAAACAGATTATAAAACAAGGTGGAGATTCGGAAGTGTCCAGCTAGAGCTATAGCTGATGTTCAGGCAGGAAGTTCTTCAAATGTCCTGAACTTCACAGAGCATACTTAAATCCACCAGGCAGTGCTGTATGTGCTACAGCTACTTGGCACTGAAGAAGCAACTCTCCAAACTATTTGTTTTCTCCATCTCCTACAGATAGCTGGTGATGAGGCACACACGGTTAGGAGTTCTCTTTCTGATGAAACTTTTAAGCCCTTGGTGCACAGGTACTTGGTCTGCAATACCAAATCTACCCCTCAAACAGCTGGATGAAAACTCGGGGAAGACCTTTCCTGCAGGTTCTCAGGTAACAAGCTAGGCTGACATACCTGTACCTTAGCTGTAAATGAAACCTCTCCTGGCACTTGTGCAGTGTGCCACTCCCAGGACGATTTGGGATTTTGTTGGGCATGTCCTGCCCCCAGCTCACGCGGTCCCTGGCACCACTCCGACATTCACAGAACAATTTATATCTCCAGCATATCACTTCTCCAAGTAAATAAGGCATAGTACCTCAAAGGATGTTCAGAGTGCTCTTCAATACATTCCTTCGGATATACATGGCACTGAAGTGCTCTTTTTCTATGCCTTGGTGCTTTTCCACCAACCAAAAATTCTCCCCCCCGCCTCCCTCCTGCCATGATCTCCCTCCTACAGACCAGTCTTGCTGGTGATTTTGGCCCGCTCCTCCCTTCCCCGGGCACTCCCCAGCAAGCTTCTTGCTCTGACAGATTCTCCCTTGGCAACAATAGCTCCTGCTGGGTTCCTCCCAGACTGTGGTCATGGCTACTGGGGTGTGAAATTTTCTGCCCACCTGAGTCAGAAATGCTGGGCAGCTCCACTGACAGCGTAACAAAGAGCAAGTCACCAAGCTGAATGGTACCAGCCACCGGGACCGGCTCAGCGGAAAGGGTTGGATGTGAGAATACCTGGCCTCAACACTGCCAACTCACAAATAATTTTTTTTTTCAGCTCTAACAGCCTGAAAACTGCTTCAAATTTGTGACTCCATCCTGCATGTAATTTAAAAGCGCATTTTCTTCAGAGAAAAAATAAATTGCAAAAATAAAAATGTTCCTCTACCTAAACCCGAGCCTGTGTTATGTTTTGGGAGCGGAAAAGAATACCTAAACTAGATTACAAAAATACACAGTATATTATTTTGATTACAGTTGTTCTAACTGAATATTTTTACAGATCTGAAAATGTTCAAAGGCATTTAAAAGGAAAGGAGGCACATATTTTCTTTGCTCCTAGGGCTTTAAAATCTAAATTCTACCTCCATATTTGCTAAAGATCCTCTTCTCTACTTCTTTGATACTGAGCTTCCTAAGTAAGATACTGTTTTGGGGGGGATTTTTGGGGGGGAGCGTCTTAATTAATCTGAATGAAACACTTCCAGAGACGGCTGGCTGCTCAGCCCCGCACCATTGATACTGCAAAACCAGTGTCTGTGAGAGGTGCGGTACCAGTAGGGGCTTGTTCTGTAACCTGGTGGGGGGCATCTTCGCTGGACCAGGTGCATGTGCTCTTTTCGTGTCACACCTGTTGCGTCTTCCTTGGAACACACATTCATTACTGTCAAGTTAATGACCTCACGCAGTTGGCTGCCTGCAATCCTGAGGGGAATGTCTTTTATCAGGTTGGGGAGCATTAACATGCGGTTTCCTTCTAGAGATGAAAACGGCAGGTTTCTGCACATGTTTGTTTCTTCTTGTCTTTTTTTGATGATGAAGTCAGTCAAGGTCTGATTCGTTATCTATAGGGTGGTTTGAGTCTTTCACCATACTGCTTACTGCTGCAAGGAAGGTGCTAGGGAACCCTGATACTCCTTGGAAAGGTGATCTGAGTTTATTTATTTTACACAGTAATAATCACCAGATAAGACACAGAAGTAGTCCTTAGGCACAGAGCAGAACCAGATCTCCTCGCCCTCGGCTGTGAGCTCTGGCCAGCAGGCTGTGATTGCTCTCAGCATCAATGTTCTGTAATTCGTTTTTGGACAAGTATGACAAAGTTTTAGCAGGAGGTAAAGGTCCCCTTGCGGAGCCTGATAGCAAGAGTGTGCCCTGAAGTAATGGGTTTGTCTCCTCTCAGATGGAGGAGTGAATTGAATCTGGATGCCCCATGTCCTGGGTGAATGCTCTTCCCAATGAAGTGCTGGGTAAAGGTGATGAGGAAGAGAAGGTGGGCAACTTCATTCATTGTTTGAAAGGCAAAAAATCATAGAATGGTTTAGGTTGGGAAGGAGCTTAAAGATCATCTAGTTCCATGGGCAGGGACACCTTCCAGAAGACCAGGTTGCTCAAAGTCCCATCCAACCTGGCCTTGAACCCTTCCTGGGATGGGGCCTCCACAACTCTGGGAAACTTGTTCCTGTGTTTCACCACCCTCATAGTGAAAAATTTCTTCCTAATATCTGTTCTAAATCTACCCTCTTCCAGTTTGAAACCATTACCCCTTGTCCTATCAACATGATACCTGCTTGCTCTTCTCCCAGCTCCATCTTCAGAAGAAGCAACCGGCTCTTAACCCCTGGCAAAGAGAGATCCTGCCCTGCAACCTGGATGCAGGCAGAATGCAGAAGACGCACCACTGGAGAGATGGTGCAGGGGCTCTGGAGGCCGGGCCTGAGCACACTACAGCAACAGCGTCTTCAGGAGATGACTGTCATGGCTCCGATGGGGTTGTGTCATGCACAGCAAGTGGAAGGTATCCCTCTACATAGGCAGAGAGCCTGTCGTCCAGGAAGTACCAAAATCTTGCCAGAACTTGATATGAGGTGGGTGGGGAGGAAAGGGAGGTTTCCATGTTTTATGCTGAAGTGACATGCGTATTTACAAGCCTCCCTGTTCATGGTCTTTCTTCTTGTGCTCCATATAAACAGGAGTCAGTCCCAGTTAGAAGGCAGCTGCATATGGGACGGGCTGTGGGTTGTTATTGTTATTTCCGTAATACTTGCGTGTAAAGATGTCAATCTGTGCTGAGACCCAGTTAGGTTATAAACACAGCAAGCTGGAATCCCTTGGAGAAACAGAAAGATGGATGACTTGCCTGCAGTCAAACATAAGTCAGTGGCAAAAATAGTACCAGGTCTCTGGACTGAAAAACCAGCATGGAATCAGCCCGGTTTGTCTTGTGCAGCTCACAGGCGGATGTGAGTATGTTGGGCTGAATTGGGATCTGTTAGATCTAATTGAGCCTTAATTATAATACATTAAACAATTAAAATAATGGAGATCAGGCACAATCAAATTTCAAAACAAAGAGATTTAGCAAGATTAGACTGTTAAAACTGTACAGATGATGCCATTAATCTTGGAGGAGGTCCAACATAAATGATACAATATCTAGCCAGCTGGGAAGACAGCAAACTGGAGGTAATATCAGGTTCCCAGCATGAAGTGTAAAGGGGTAGACGGATTTTCCCCTTCCATTTTACAGCTTTATTTTTAGACAAGAGCAAAATACTGAACATATCAAAACCTGTATATGCGTGCACATATAACATAGGTGTGATGCCTATGAGTCATACAAATTTGTGGACTTCAAGGAGGCAGGAAGTTCACAGCTTGAAACGCTTGGTGAATTATATATACCACTGCACTTCCCATTTATGTTTTTAAGAGTTATTCTGTTATTTATAGTAACTTTAGCACTGAGGAAGCTGGCTTTGACTGACAGCTCCAGGAGCAGAACTTGTTCTTCATCCATAAAACAGGTACAGCCCTTGAGGAGACGAGAGGGTGCTTTGGGCCCCGCTCTCATTGCTTTCTTGGCCTCTCCAGGGATCCCATCATTGCTGTTATCAACAGTAATGCATTTATGACACTTTGTCATTTGTGAGAAGAACCCGTTGTGTTGTTCTCATGAAGCCAGGCTCCCCCAGGAACCCCAGAACTGGTGGAAGGTCCTGGATCCCGGACACAAAGCCATGGGTGTGTGGGTGTGTGGGTGTGTGTGTGGAGTGCTGCAAAACACCCCAAAGCTGTTTGTTGGAGACAGAGCACGGGGACGGACAATTGTAACAGCTGATAATGGAAAAGCAGGTAAATGTGACCAAAAGCCTGGCCTGCAGTTCACAGGTAAAATGATTTTACCAGAAAAGGAAATTCTTTTTAAAAAGCCAAAGAACAAAGACGTTTGAGGCCTCCTCTGGGAAATAAGGATGAGCAATCTAAACTGTGGGTTTTCTTTGTATAATCGAACACTGTATTCCTGGAGGGATCTTTTTATTTGGTTCTTTGCTCTCTCTGATTCCTCTCGACAATGTACACAAGCTGCAGTACAGAAAATAGAGATAGTCAGAGAGAGATAACGTTGTACCGAGAGAATTTAATTAATAAGTCCTTGTGGGACTGTGGGGGACTGTGGAAAGAATGGAGGAAGATGAGCAAAAAGAAATCTTCCTAAGGTCTGGATGCATTAAATATTTCATTGAAAGAAAGCAAAAGAGGCACCAAAAGGAGTTTATATTTCTTGGAAAAACTAAAAAAGAATATTAGGCAATGTATTCTCTTTTCTCTTTCAATCTTGCTTTAGACAAACTTAGTGCTGCACCACTTTCAAGGAGGAGAATGTGGGCCAAGGATTTAGCAATAGACATCTGAAGACCTCAGAAAAAAAGCAAGGGACTGGGGAAACAGAACAAAAGAAAAGATTCACTCTCTTTTTCAACCACCACCACCTTTTACAGTTCTTCAAGAGACACGTGTGAAGTCCTGCCTGGGTGGATACCACACACACCAAGAGGCAAATACTAGACACCCATCACTCCCTAGCAGGCAGAAGATAGACAACTGCAATGCTGATGAATTTCAGGCTGGCCCAGGAACGAAAGATTTTTGGCATACTGATCTTGACCTCTCTCTTCTGTCCTGTCAGCTGTTACTCCCCAGTGCCCCTGGGCTGGTTGAATTTGCCTTGCTGATGGCCTTTATATAGTTCCCTGCCCTGGTCCTGTGTTGAAGTTGGGCTTTTAGGTTTTGGAATTGCAGATTAAAAGCGCATATCCCTGCTTTTATTAGAAGCTTTGACGAGGTCCAGAAGTTGCTGGAAGCCTGATATTCTCCGCCACTTACTGGCCATGAACTATGTAGATACTCATATTTTTAATTTCCTTTCATTTAGTCATGTGTGCAGGACCTCTGTCATGACCAGCAGGGAACTCTCCCCTGGGTACAGAGAGGCAATTCAGCATCTGTGCCAACCCTGGCTTGTAAAAGCCTGGCAGCTCTTGACAAACAAAGCCTAGAAATGTTGCTATTAAAAGCATTTATTGAATAAATCCATATGTGACAAAATGATAGCTGCAAAAAGCAGCGGAATTGTTTTTTAATGGATAAATCTTATTTGAAAGGTAAAGCTGAGCTGCAAAAGCTCAGAGAACAGTCACCTGAGGATAGAGCTTTGAGCAATGTGGGAAAAATTAGAACCACTATGAACAATATAGAGGATAATAGATTTGAGAACATGTCTGCTTTGAGTGGGAGCTTTTATGTAAAGAAAAGAGAGGATAAGCCTGGATTTAACTTTGTTATTTGAACGCTTTCACAAATAGAGATAGAAGAACAAACCCTCGCCCCCTTTAGCGAGCCCGCAGCAGCTAGAAACAAGAGGACCCCTGTTCTTCGACGCAGGGGTCAGCAGGCGGCAAAGGGGTCCAGCGGGCAGGCTCTGACCTCCCGGCAAGCCGCACAACTGAGCTGCAAGGCCCCCGGCTCTGCCATTGCACCTTGGCTGGGTCTCGCACCGGCCCGGCAGTCTGTGCGCAGCCTTTATGTTTGGAGGGAGGCAGGGTGCTGAGCTGGGCTGGTTCTAATCTCCCCTGGGGAGAGGCAGGGGGAGCAGAGGAGCAGCGATTGTGTAAAGGCTGTTGCAACCACTGAAGAGCAGCTCTGCTGAAAATCCAAAAGTGCCATGGGAGAGGATCCTGGTTTTGTGTCTCTCTGCTTAAAAGTATCTCTGCTTTGGCCTTGCTCGGGTGATCAGAACTTGCTCTAGACACCAAAAAAAAGAAGAAGGAAAAAAGGTCATTCTTTAAAAAGAGCCATCTGGGCAGTATTTAGCCATAAAAATAAACCATCATTGGCTATCTGAATTGTTTCTCAGGATGCTGAAAAGAATCTGTTATGATGGGCTTTGGGCAGGTGATCACTGGGGGTGGATAATTCTTTGTGAGGGATGGGGAGCCCTTTGTTGGGACTGGCAGAGGCAGATGTGGTGACCTCCAGGGGCAAAATAGCCTCTCTGGGGAATGAGTGGCCTCCAGCAAGGACAGACAGCTCCTGTGGCTGCTGCTGACATATGTGAATGCAGCATGGAAACACTCAAACTAAGTCAGGAATTTCTTGACACACATAATGTCCACATTAGGAAAATGTTTTACATCATTTCAGGGATGGTCTGACTTGTCCAGGCTCTTCAAAGAGATTATTGGAGAAACTATGAAAACTGCATATCAGAATTATAAAGGTTTACTGGGAGATCAGATAGAAATGAAAGGGAGGTTAGAAAAATGTTATGAAACAATGAAAACAAATGACATCCAAAAACATAACATCAGAACTGATCCTTCAGAGAACTCCAGGATGAATATGACATGCAAACTCATATTTAAGAAGGTATTTGGGAAGTAATGAGTTCAATCTAGCAAGGAACAGATTTTTCAAAATCAAACATAGGAAAACAGTCAGAAGCACCTACTATGTTTGGAATATTACACATGCAGGTGCAAGTGCCCAATTTAGAAATGAGTATCTGACATTCCTGCTCACAGTCTAGAAGCAAGTGAATGTTTGTGTGCACCTATTGCTGTAAATCAGTCTTGTCACATATGAATATCTTGCTTTTGGAAATGTCAATATTTTCTGGGAAAAAAACGTTCTCTCTTCAGTTTCTTCCCAAAATAGGATGCCTAATATTGGTAAAATTGTAGACCTTTTACTTCAAGATAGATCTACACTTTTCTGTAATAGCAGTTTTTCCATCTACTGCTTCCCAAAGTGGTTGTGATAGAGCTGTGATGTATCATCAAAGAATGTCATGTGCTCAGTGCTTGCAAACCATCTTTTTATTAGAAAACATCTCAGTGAAAAATGAACCATTTTCCAAAATTTGGGCTATTTAAACTTTCAGAAGTGTCTATGATCCTTAATTTCTACCTTACATTTAAAAAAAAAAGATGGGTAAAAGAAAAAAACTCAGCTCAATGCCTTATCCAGGGGGGAAAATAGCTTGAAAATGGAGAACAGAAGCACATTGCATTTAATACATATGTAAAATCTCCCCTCCCATTACAAGTGAGCCAGAGTACCGTTGCTATATTCCAGTCCACAACTAAAATAGCTGGAATCCTATGTAAGTAAAGCCCAGCTCTGCTGCCTTGTCTTCTTGCCTCCTTTGCCCGGTGGTTCTGTTGTTCTGGGGATGAACGCGGGATGCTCTTCTTGCTGCCAACCCCAACCACCCCATGATGGTTCCTCTCTCTGGAGGAGAGGCCTTAAGTCCAGACATCTTGCAAAATGCTCGCTGTATGGGATACCACCACTGCGAAGACTAAGATGGCTCTGTGATACAGAGTAGAATGGGATGGAATGGGATGGAATAGAATAGAATAGAATAGAATAGAATAGAATAGAATAGAATAGAATAGAATAGAATAGAATAGAATAGAACAGAATAGAACAGAACAGAATAATAGTTCCATTCGAAAGGACCTACAGTGGTCATCTGGTCCAACTAGATATTAGATATTAGCCAAACCTTCTGCAAGGGAGTGGATGGTGTTTTGCCACCAAGTGCAGATGTGCTGCAGATGCCGGCTCATGGCTCCCAAGGGGAATATACAGTGCTGAGCGTACCCCACTTAGGGCGAGTGCTGGGCATGGGCAGCATGGATGTGACAGCCTGCACAGGATGGCAGGCTGTCACAGCAACACGATGCATCAGCCCTGGGAAACCAGGCTAACAGTGGCAGTGGCTGACAGGGGAGCACAGATAGCCAGGGCAGCGGTTGCTGTTAGGGGTAAAGGGAGGGCCCCATCCTGCAACAGCACTTCTGTCTTCACCCTTCCTATCTCTGCAGTAGAGGCAGTGGTAACAAGCCTGGTTTTCCGTCACAGTGCTGCCCTTCCTTCCCCTTTCCTGTGGCAGGAGCAACCCAGCCCTGGCCCCTCGTCCTCAGGATGGCAATATTCAGTGCCACCGGCTCTTAGGAACCTTCGGCTGGCTCTGCCTTGACTACCCCACAGCAGAGGGCTACATCTGAAACTGGGGACTCACAGCAGCCTGTGGTTCTAAGGCAGTCCACAGGAAAGGTATGAATATGTCCCTCAAGTGAGTTCTTAGGGAAAAGTCAGACGCTTCAACTAAATCAGGATTCAGAGCTCGCAATCAGGTTTTGCACCAGCAGAATAGCCTGATGGTTAAGGCAATGTCAGTGAAACCGGAGAGCTCGCCCATGTCAGCCTGCAGGGATCTGAATGCACACGTCCTTTGGGAATATCGTAGCCACCAAACTGCGCTGCTGCCCGTGTAGCAATAAACGGACCTCTTCACTGCAGGACCCACTGAGGAGCTGCTGCCTCGTCCTCACGGCCCTTCGCTGCCTCTTTCTGAGGGAATTTAGGCAATCCGCTCCAGCCTTGAACCTGTACTACGAACTAGAGAAAGCACTGGACTCGGATGCCTTTGAAATCACTTTGAGCCTTGCATTGCTCTATTTCTCCCGACAATTCCCATTTGTATACTGTGACATTTAAGTCTCGCAGACCCTCGAAGCGGAACGGCTGGGCAATTATAAACCACATTTGTTGTTCAGCTTGCGCCCCCCTCCCGTGAAATGAACCGTGAAAATGGAGCTCAGGCCGGCTCCGCACTTGTGACCAGGCAGCACCATTTATAAAGCTCCGGGATGAGGCTTTATGGTCCGTCCACAGTGATGGATGCAAAACTCCTGCAGGTGGACAAGACTTGATATTCAAGTAGTCAATCTGATCTCCAGATTCTTCCTACCACAAGGCCAAAAAAGCCTCTCAACTGAGAAGGGCTGAGCCGAATTTCCCATCCAAAAACCCCGCTTGGATCTCTGTTTGCAGACTCCCTTTCTTCTTGTCCTCTTCACAATGGAGGGTGCTGTATAAGCGTTATTTATTATCAGTCTCCCTGGGAATGGAGTGTGACTGGTTATAATAATCCCTTGTATTTCTTAAACATCTTATACTTGATTTCCCAGGCCTTGGCAAACGTTAGGACTTCAGCCTCACAGTTTCTGAAGGTAAGTGCTGTTATCCATGGGTTATGGGTGGGAAACTGAGGCCCAAAGGTTTTAAATGGCCACTGGGATCTCTGACTGTCATGTGAAATGGATCCAGATGTGAGGCATTCCCAGCCTCAGGTCTGTGCCAGCCCTGTAATAACAAGGCCAGCAGGAAGAGATGAGTACTAAGGATTCTGCCATCCCAATATTAGCAGAATTTGCCCACTTTTCCATGGATACGGGGAGCTTGAAACAGGACTGATGGGTCGCAGGGGCTTGAGCCTGTATCACCTTCCGGCACTGTTCTTCTGGGGCAGTGACTGCTGGCAGAGATGGGTGCTCAGGTAGGGACAAACGATACAAACAGCCATCGCAGAATTGCCCAGTGCTGTCTGTCAGGAGACCTCAACATGACCCAGAAGATACATTTCTAACAGAGCCAATTCCTTTTCAACCACAAAGGCATCCTTCCTTCCCCATGCCTCCCTGTCACTTGTTTCGATAGCTGTGGTATTTTTCCAACATGAAATAAACACACATAATATAATTCTTTTCCCCCAGCTCTTGAGTTTATCTAATCCAAACATTTTTAGGAGCTGGATAACAGAGCAGAATGCCAGCCCGAAAATCGTAACTTTTAAAGTTGGGTGAAAAATTAAAACAAATTAAAAATAGATATTAAATTTGAGAGAGGCTGAAAAAGTTCTGTTGAAACTTGGAGGAGTTTCAAATGTTATTTTTAACTATAGACATTTAGCTCTTATGGGAAACAAAACTTAGAAGGACAGATATAATTAGGTCAGATATTGAGAAACTTATTATGCTTTGCTACAGATGATCCCAGGGGAATGTAACTTAAGCCCTTTTTTTGTATTAAGATTCAATCACGGTTCTTCACTTTCTTATGTGAAATAAAGTAGGATAGAAATATGCTTTGTATTACTAACTGCTTCAGCATGTGAAGCAATGAATGTTTGACAAGAAATCTGAGGACAGAAGGCAAGATTTTTATTTCATTTTGTACCAAAATACATAACATTATGCTAGCATCTGTGCCTGCTTTTGTTCACTGTGTAGATACAATTGATTTACTGATGACACTGGTATCTCCTGGGATTATCTGATGCTTGGCGTCTCCAAAGCACCCCCGTGCAAATATTAACTGCGCCTTGCAGCGTGATTACATCATAGACATTATTCATATTACCAATGGGGAAACTGAGGCAAAGAGCGCCAGTTGTTTGCTCAGCTCCGAGTCTGTTTCACAGCTGCAGTCAGGACTCAAGAACTCCTGCCTTCTGCTCCCACTGCTTCTGCAGAGAAATCCACCTTCACACGAGAAGTATGCATTTCATACATAACCAGAGGAGAAAAGCCTTTATCAAAAGAAGAAATGAGCCAGTAGGTGGCTGATAGAGAGTACTGTTAACACATGGATCTGTCATTACTCATAGCATTTATCATGTCTGTTACTGTGAGGCACACTGTTCTTTAAAGTAGGTGTCTAATTTGAGGGATACTGGTTTTCCTAGCAGCTACAGTGATCTGGGGAGGGAGACTTGGTGAGCTGCCTGAAGTGAGATATTGCACATCATTCGTGGTGAAGTCTGCTCAGAGAGAGATGGAAGTGGACTGGAGTCATGCTAGGCAGGTCCTGGATACCAAGTTTTCCTGGCACAGCGGTACTGGCTCAGGAGAAGGAAAAACAATATTCTCACTGACAAAGATTTGCCGGCACCTCTTCTGGAACCCACAGCCAAAACAGACACAACACATACAGGCAAAAGAGCCTTCTGGCTAGATAGCTTGATTTTTTCAGGGAGATGGTTTAATTGTATCAGCAACAGGTCTCCATTGCTAGCATAAAGTCTTTCTCCAGCTAGCAGGGGATTTGTGTGTATAGTTATTAGCAAAACTTCTGTAGTGTAGGACCAAAATGCAAATTTTTACAATGACTGGAGTGTGTGTATTTGAAGTTTGGGTCAGAACCTTCATTATAGGTGAATGAAACAGAAGGAGTCTCTTCTTGCTGCTAGACTGTGTCCTGGACAGGAGTGGTGGTAAATCTGAAGAACAGGTTTATCTTGAATCCATTTTGAATCTGAAGTAAAGATTAGCCAGATGCAGTGGCAGGACCATCTAGACTTAAGCACATTCAAGACAAGTTGATCCAACTGGTGTTAATACAGAGCAAGACTCCATACCTGACATAGCATTGGAGGAACATGAGTTAAGCCAGGAAACAGAATACAGAATATTTCTTATAGTACATTTGAAAAGCATAGGTGAAAGGAGAGCACGTAAGTTCCTATGGTGAGGAAAAAATCTCATGCTCGGCCTATGAGAAATCTTGATCAAGACACAGTGGTGGAAGGTAACTGACTCCTGTGCTGCCTTGGAAAGCATATGTTTGTGGCAATGTGAGAGTGTCATCCGTCCCACTGTTGCCAAAATTCAGGAGTTTACTTGCTTTCTATACATGTAGATGGCTGAGATTGCAGTCAAAGATTCCCTATTTGCCACAGGAGGTATTAAGGTTGATGAGCTGTTCATAATTATAGCTAATGACTACAAGGTAGTGATATTGCTCTTCACCTTCAAGGTAATAAGTGGCATCAAGCTATGGCAATAATTTCCTGGAATCAACACGGCACTCTTACTTCCTAATGTAAATTGCACTCTTATTGATGCAATAAACTGCAACTGTTTCTTCAGGCTGTGGAAGACTTCCAGTAAGTGATAAAAGCCTCAGTCATGTAATTCTGCTGGGTGCTAGTTCTTCACAGTGCTTTGCTTGCTGACCTTGCAATAGGGGCCATGTAAAAGAAACATATTCCCTGTCTGCAGCATAGGAACTGTACAGCAAGATTGTCTTTTTCCATGTGGTTCAAGTAGAGTTTGGTTGTTGTCTTTCAAACATACCAGTTCCTACGTGCAATCGCAGAACCTCACTGCTCTGAGGAACTCAAATCAGCTGAGCTGTAACTCAAGACCAGAAGTAGCCATTCCAAGATAGGGAGCTATCTTGGATAGCCTGTTGGGGTTAACGCTTCTTGGTAGTGTCCAGGCAATAAATTGACTTAAATTAAAGCTTATTAAGATTAACACTGTCTGAAAATACATGTGCCTTCCTACACTGAGTAACTCTGCAGCCACACTTCTACAACAGTCCTTGCTTACCCGCTGCTTCTCTGCGTTTCTGTTGAACTCTGTCGGCTGTCAAGTCTATCTCAAACCTTGTCAAGCCTTGTAAAGTTCTGCTGAGAGAGTAAATTTCCTTACTCAAGGTACATTGCCTAAAGAAGTTTGGTTGGGGTTTTTTTGTTTGTTTGGATTGGGCTTGTTTTATTTTTTTTTCTGAGGGAGATAGTTTAACTTTTCTCAATCTAAAAAAACTATCCCAACAAAATTACTTTTTTGCTTCTGTACCAAGAGTCAACTTTTCTCAGCATACAAATATCATTCAGATGTGTAATGTTGCACACTAAGGACTGGTGTAGCAGTAACACCTCTCTCCTGACACAATGGCCGAGCTCTGAATTTGACATTTGAATGTTCCCTGCTGTAGGCAATAGCACCTGCATCTTTAGAGTAGTGGCAGGGGAGCGGACTATGCAGAAAGCAAACTCTGCTTTAGGTTTTTAGGATGCTCAGCTAAAAGATATTATCAGGCAAACAAGGAACTTCATCCCCAGGCTTCGACAGGTGAAATTGTATTCCTTTTAATCCTTGAAACATCATATTTCTCTGTTAGTATTCAAGGCAACCAGT